>NC_041062.1:24301745-24559245 GCF_900634775.1 Gouania willdenowi
TCAACTCATCTCATTTCTTAAGATGTGTATTTCTCTTAAATGAAAGGGTTTTTCTCAGTAACTCAGTCATACAAAGCTTTTTTATGAAGAGGAAACCGTCCCAGATTTTTTTTACTATTCAGTGTGAGACAGTGAGCACGAGGAGAGGAAAGAGGAGCCAAAGGCCACATTTCCTCCTGTTAGAATCAATCTTAGAGAAGCTGAAGTGCAGCATGCTGATGAGCCTCCATTCATACATGACCTCACTCTGTTGTTCCCTTTGGCCTCTGCGAGAACAAACCAGAATTATGATCAGATTGGAAGAAGCTTTGATGATCAGGATGCACATGAGACTGCAGCGGAAACAGTCGAACGCGTTTAACTCATTCATTCTTTTGATTTGGAGATTTGTTCCTAATTCTGACTTAAAGGAGACGTTTCATGCATTTAAATCCTTCCTTTTTACATATAAATCATACAGTTGTGGTCTATATAAAGCAGAACTGCAATGCTTGGGTCTGAATTCCTCATTATTATAGCTCCACCCCTTTTCTACCCCTTTTCTGATGTGCTTCTGAGAACAACTCGTTTTGGTGCTGTCTCTTTAAATGCAAACCCTCTCCAGGTTGCAGAGGTGACACTCGGTTCGACTCCACCCTGTTCGGCCATTTTTGTAGTTTGATAGAAGAGATATGATTATGTAGCGGTGCAGAAAATGTTTATTCACACGTTATTTATAAAATGTCAACAACGTTAGACTTGTCCATCCAGCCTTACATGTTCCAGCCAGAGTCTGACCCGGCGGAGCGAGATGAAAATGAAGATGATGAACCTACAGAACCTTAACAAGTGAGCTAACACAAGCCCCAAGTTAACGCTAGCGCCAAGCTAACGTCACAAAATGCATTTTAATAGTCTTTTCGGAGATAAAAATGTCAAAATGAAATGACTAATGAAAACTTTAGACTTAAATGAAATCACGTAGGCCATATCATCAAGGATCTAAAACGAGCACACAGCGCTAACATATGAAGACGGTGCAACTGCTAATGCTAACAAAACAATGACAGGGACGTCTTATCATCACACTTTTTAGCGTTATTTACAGCTTACCGAAGTGCTCTGTTCATCGTCTCCAAAGATAGAAGGAATTGAACCCTCAATCAGACAAAGTCTTTCTGTAAATCCTTCTTTATACTGGTGGAGGTTGATGAAGCAGTCATCATTGAAGTGCTTCACACACACAAAAATGACCTTATCCACAGATGTGGGTACATTTCTGTGAAAAATAAAACTCAACCAGGCACTTTGAAAAGGTTCTGATGCTGGGAGACGGTGTAATGAAGCGTGTGGGTTACTACATCCAACAACCAAACATTTAGACTTATCCTCTCGTAACTTCAGCATCCTTGAGCTTGGACTACAAAATAAAAGCGAGAAATAAAAATGGCGGATTGCTCGAAGTGTTGGACCTGGAGTTGATGTACTAATTTGGCAGTTCTGCTGCAAATACTGTGACGTTATTGTTCAAAAAACGTAATAGAGAATCGAAAAATCGAAACAGATTGAAAAATATGACCAAAACAGAATATAAAGATATCAACGGAGAACCTGAAGAGACTAATTTGAAGTTTGCTGTACTTCTAAACACAACGAAATGCATTTAATGGCTAAAAAAGTGGATTTAGCATGATATGTCCCCTTTAACACTTTGAAAAAAACATCCTCGTGTTTTTTTCATTTTCTGACAACACTATAGAGAATACACACACACACATACACACACACACACACACACACACACACACACACACACACACACACACACACACGGGAAAAAGCAGCTGCTCTGAAATGAATTCCCAGGCACAAACAAGACCCACATTAGCCCGTGTATATGAAAAATATCACATTTTTTTTCCAATATGAGCTGATTTTGTCCTGATTTTCCCCTTCCTGATGACAATCACCAGATTATTTACATTTTATAAGATGATCCTGTGATCTGAGGTGTGTTAACAGTGAATTTCTTCAGATTTTTTCTGACAATCGTAAATATTAAACAATCAATACTCCCCCCGTGTGTGTGTGTGTGTGTGCGTGCGTGCGTGTGTGAGGAAAGGTAAACGACTCATGACTCTATGATTTACGTTCAAAGAAACTCGAAACTCAACTTTTCCCAGTAGAAAATTCCAAACTCCGAGTTCAACCGAATTCAACAGCAGCTCGTTTATTATTACATTTTTTCCTGACTTTACCGAGTAGGAGCTCCGCCTTTACGTCGCGGTCTAAGTAGAGATGGGCAATATTATTGGCCCACCAAAATTATAGGCCGATATTAGGCATAAAATGTAATATCGGTCAATGTCAGAATTATTTTTTGTCACTAATATTTAATAACGGAGATGTGCAGTTGTTTGACACCACATATTAAAAAACAATTTGGCACTTTGTCCATTACTGAAGTTTGATAAGTACATTTTGTACAGATGATGTTTAGAAATGGAATAAATCCAGTGATGTGTCACATTAAAAAAGGCTTAACCTCCATACATCCATGGAAATAACAGGTAAATCTCTGCCCTCAGAGATTAATTTGGCCGGATCTTGCTCCAGCACCTCCTAGATTTTGACCGGCACTTATTTGATTCGATCCAGCACCTCAATTTTAATATTCTTTTGCTTTTAGGAGTTTTGATTAAATGTTGAAGTATCAATTATTTCTTTTATTGAGTTGAAATCACTTGAAATGTAATTGTACACACAAAATTTAATGTAAAAACTGAGCGCGAGTGAGGAAGAGAGGGGAAAGTCAGGCCACGCCCCCACGCTACGTCTAAAGTCTGATTTTGCACAAAAATTGTTTCTCTGTCAGCCTGGAAGACGGTAGAAATCTATTTATCCTTCTCTTGTCCAGAAGTGTTGGCGGCGGGCGGAATCTGCTACTACTCTCTTTCTGGCCGCCTTCTACTCTTAAACATGTTAATAAATGATTCATTACCCCTTTAGCACCGAAAGAATATTTGTAATATTACGTGAATATCTGTAAAAGTCACATTTTTCTATTAGCTCTGTCTGCTAGCATAGCATCTCTTCTTCACTGCAAGAATTTCTGCATGGTAACCGACCACTGGGTTACCAGCGCCCTCTGCTGGTCCAAACAAATATTTGACGTAAGTACAGTGCAATGACTGTTTTTTTTTTTTAAAGTCCAATTGTTTAGGCACAAAATACATTTTCAGTTGCACTTTTAAAAAGAAAAATAACTATTATGCAGTTTTGCATTGTTTACTATAGAACCAGAATTTAAATTAATAGGTTTCTTCTTCATTTGTACTATTCCTTTATTTATTTCATTCAAGATTTATTTCATTGTTTTGAATATTTTATCCAGGGATTCTTTTGACAATGAAAAATAAAAGGAAAATAGTACAGTGTTTTGTAGTTGTTTCCTGAAAAAAATGAAGGAATATTCTTCAGTCATCATTTGTCTACAGTCACCATTTTGTAAAATAAATTGTGAGAGAATCGTATCGTGAACCCAGTATTGTGAATCCAATCGTTTTGGGAGTTGAGTCGTTACATCCCTACCAATAAGTGAAGCTAAGCCTGATGTAAAGGTTGGTTTTGTAGAAATTGCGGAAAAGAGCAGCAGCAGTTAGCGTAGCTAGTAGCAGCAGTTAGCATAGCTAGTAGCAGCACCTGTAGCGATGATGCTAATACAGGAGGAGAACTATCCAGGGGACATGAGGAGGACTCGGGGACAGAGAGAAGTTAAAGTTCTGATATAGACATTAAGACAGAGGCTCAGTTCAAAGCTAAGATGAGCTGCTGCTCTAGGTTTATGAAAGACAAGCCAGGCCTCAGCTGGAAATATGGAAAAAAAAACTTGCGAGAATACAACGTTCTCCTTCTCTTTTGGACAAATAACAGGTTATATTTTCATTTTCTGCTGTGCAGCTGATTCATTAAGCGCTGTCCTTGGTGCTGAAACATGGCAGATTTAACAGTTGTCAGTGACTACAAAGTGTTACGAGCTTTAATGTCAGAGTCTCTGAAACAGGACAAAACTCTCCAATAACACTAGATATTTTTTGTTATTGGTGCAAATGTTTGTAAATATATAGTATTTGTGGGTTTTTGTATTCTGAAAGTTTAGTGACCTTTGTGGTTAAATTAGTGGTGATTTTTCACTGTCCTTGGTGCTGAAACATGGCAGATTTAACAGCTGTCACTGAGAGAGAGAGAGACGGATGCTCCGTATAACAGGTGATTGTCTGTGCTTTGTTTACAAATGAAGCACTACCTGCTGAGTTTATGACAATTACAATATTAGTAACAATTATTAGTGGAAGTAGTGTTGGGACATTATCAGCACATCAGATATCAGCAAAAAGCAAATATTGAACTTCTCTGTAATTCCAAGTCACTGTAACGAGTTTCTTTGAATGCAGCATTAGATCACGTTGTTAGATCTCATTTGATCACGTGAGATTCCTGTCACGGTGGAATGACTGTGTGTGTGTGCGTGTGTGGTGATGAAGGGTGAATGGAATAACACACAGTGAGTGAATATGTTTCTGACTTAATTATCAAATAGACAAAATGACCTTTTTTTGTTTGTGGCCCAGTGTTGGGTCACATATGGGCAACTGAATGAATGAATGAATGAATACATGAATAATCCATGTACCGTTTGGTTATTTCGTTTTAAAACCAAATTAAAATAACAAATCAACAGTGTGATTATTTTGTTTCACTGACTTAAAACCTAAACAGAAAGACAGAACTATTAAAGACCCAATAAGCAGCGTTTTTCCTTTTTAAAAATATATATACATATTTCTGTTTGTGAGATAATTGGATATTTACGGTGAAATTAGAGCAAGAACTAAAGTCTGCTGGACCTGGTTTCCCTCCCCAGGTCCTGAACCAGGTCTACACACACAATAGAACTGTTTAGGATTTATTTCATCAGTTTTCATTGAGTCTGTGGATGTTTTAACTCATATAAAGCTGTTTATTTAAGTTTATTTTTTGTTTCGTGGTGTTACGGTTCAAATAGTATCCAGATAAACTGACTGACTATCGAATGAGGAACAAAATAGATATTAGAACTTCTACCATTTGACACTTTTGCAATTACGCAGCTTTTTTGAGGGCAGTATTTATTTATTTTTTTTTATATTTTGCACGTTGTAATACCGCTAGCCATGAACGGCAGCCGTCAACACACACGGAAGTTGATTACAAGAAACGAGGAGCACCAGTAGATTCATTACACCACATGTGGTTCCTTTAATCACATAAACGTGTGCATGCTTTTTGTAACATCCATTTTTTGTTTTGATTTATTTATGTATTAACTTTTCAATTCACCAGATCATCAGTAATGTGACTTACTGTATGTGTTGCTCCTTTTTTGTCAGAACGTAAATGTTCCCGCCCCCTTCTGTGGTCCCTCTGTGTGGTGAGAATAAAACATGAAGTTCTCGCTCATAGTTTCCCATAAATATCTCACAAACAGAACAAGATTTACTTTTAAAACTGAAAATTTTGATTTTTCTGTTTTGGTTTTAAGTAAAACAAATTAACCACACTGTTGATATGTTTTTTTTAATTTTGGTTTTAAAACGGAAAAACCAAAGAACGAAGGGTACACAGATTATGACTGAATGGAGAAGTTCATTATTGTGTTTTTTAATCTTTTTGTGTCAATGTTTGAATAAAAGAAGAGGAGGAATGTATTCATTTGCTTTATAGTTGTTTTATGTTATTTTATGTATTCATGGTTATACATGTATCATAACATTAGAAATGAAAATGAGAGGTTTTATTTTAAATGAAGAATAAACAACCCTTACTTATCTAAAGCTGAGCAGTGTTATCACTGCTGAATGCTACACAATGTGTTTTTGTTGGATTTCAATAACCACAGATCATATCAGCTTCTTTGATCCTATTAAGTTGTCTCCTGCAATAGCAGCTTGAGCTTCATTGGACTAATGCTAGCTAGCAGCTAGCTAGTTAGCTCGCTAGCACTGTCCTTAAATGACTTTCTGATTCAATGAATGCAAAGGACACAAAATAAACCAGAACATGTTGAGTGGAGAAAAGCTGTCAGAGCAGAAGGATGAGACGATACAAGTGTTGCCAGTGACTCGTGTGCTTTGTTTCAACGTTTCCTGGGACGTAAAAACAAACATTCCACATTTGGCAGCTGGAATCAGCAACGGAGATAAATGTAAGGAGGCTCGTGGGGACTCAAACGAACAACACCATATAAACAAAGTGCTGAGTGAGCGTCTCCTGACTGCTCTCTGCCTCTCCTTTGAAAAACATTTCTTTATTGGACCCCTCTGTGACCCCCATTTCTAGGCCAGTATACTGCGCGTCACGTTCCAATGGGATTCCCAGTAAAGGCAGAGGCAGGATATAAACTATTGATTCCACTTAGCAGGTTTAAGAACTGGTTTTAGTCGACATGTTAACAGCTACAAAATGAAATAATGTGTCACCGACATGAACATGTACTGTGTGAATGGGTTCCAAAGGGGGCGGGGCTTCAGAGCTAACGGAAATGAGACTTGGACTGTTATAATACGCTAGACCAGTCTTGGTCTAGAGACCACATTGGAAGGTTTTGGTTTTGTCTCAGACTCTAAAGCACTTGTGTCAAACTCAAGGGTCGGGGGCCAAATCTGGCCCTTTAGTTCAGTGCTTCTCACACTTTTTAGGCTCACGCACCCCCTTCTCTTATTTCTGAATCCAAGTACACCCCTTTGTCCGACTACATTTTCCTGAGAAAACTATTTAAAAACATCTATAGATGATAATGATGGAATGATCGAGTGATAACACATGTTTTAAAAAATCTCATTTTGTAAATTAGTGAAAAGAAACAGTATTTAGTTCAGTGGATCATGACCTCATTTTTAATGTCAAGAATTTCTGGCCCCAGAGTTAGTTTATGATCATGTTTGAGGTTTTTACTAGATTTATATTTCACTCAGTGAAATTATAGAAATTTAAACTCCAGGCGACCCCACATGGAATCCCGACCCCAAGGTTGAAAAACAAGGATTTAATGGCTCCTGAATAGATTTATTTCAAGTTTTTATTATTTGTGTTCATCTCACGCCTGGGGAGGGCCCTAGAGTGACACTTTATTTGTTATTTTCCTCTCTCTCTCTTTCTCAACTACTCCCTGTAGTGCCATCGAATACCCCTAGGGGTACACAAACCCCCATTTGGGAAACAGTGCTTTACAATTTCAAATTTGGCTCGCTCGAGAAAGCAAAAATGATAGAAAATACCAATAAACTCAGTCTAAATAAGAATGTAGTGCGTTCACATTAGATATATGGAAAAATTGTCTGTGTGCGAAACACACATTTTTTAAGCACGATGGAGGGAAATGTCTTTATGAAATGTGTATACGTGAGTTTTTTTGGATCAAATCACCACATGTTAGTGGAGAATCAACAAAGATATTTATCATCAGTGTGATTCAGGTTTTTGTCCTCGTAGGTTCCAAATGCATCTTGGGAAACTTGGAAGTATACTTTAGTGGGAATGCTCATTATCATACATATTCTCATACTAGTGTAGTATATAGTAGACAGTTGATACTCATTGAGTTTGTAGTTCATAGTACATTAGTGGGACATTTCTTAATCTACAGGTGCCTTATGTGTCAAACATCTACAATAGAGAAGAAAAGAAAACCTAAGATTTACTTCTGCGAGTTGAACATTTTCACATTTTTATTTTGACTTAATGATGTCATGCTTAGTCGGATGTTTTTGACTCTGAGATATCGACTCGTACTGTTTACCATTGTTCCCAAAAAATCTGCTGAAGACTGTTGAAATACATTGATTTTTGTACTTCCACAAAAGATCAGCCACAATAGTTTTCTTTGCTAAAAACTAGCAACCAATGCATCATAAAGAAGTCAGCCAATAAGCCTATTCTGCTGCTACCAACCAAAGTTCTGCTACTTTCCTCTGTCCTACTGCAAATATTAGACAAAGACGTAGATCTGTTCCTCTACCAGGTGATAGACATTATGCTTTCTGTCTGTTTGGGATATTTAATCATCCAGTGTTTGCATGGACCCATTTACCCATATGGATATGCATATTATACACAACAAACTCCAAAAACACACAAGATGACAACAACATTAATGTAAAAAGTGACAAAAAAACAACAAAAATGTTGTTCATGATATAGTCAAAATGACAATAAATTACAGTACAGAGACAAACATACACAAAATGAATCCAAAAACACACAAAATGAATCAAAAAACACACAAAAGGACAACTAAAGCGCACAAAGAAACTCCAAAATTGATTTAAAAATTACATAACAACAACAACAATGCACAAAATAAAAACAGATATTCTCAAAATGACAATAAATAATGCAAAACATCAACGAACAATTCCAAATTAGAAATAATACGCAAAACAACAACAAAAATACACAAAATGGCTCAAAAATATACATAAAATGACAATAAAAACCCACAAGACTACTAAAATAACCAAAAATACCTCCAAAAACCCACAAGATGATGACAAAAATATTATAAAATTACAAAACAACAACAAAAACCCTCAAAGCAAGAATATACAGTACATAGCCAAAAAACTATAAATGAGGCAAAACAATATACATTAAAATGCATCCAAAAACACACTAAATAACAACTAAAGTAACAGAAAAAACTCTAAAAATGCACAAGATGATGACAAAATTTATTTAAAAAATGACAAGACGACAAAAATGCATAAAATAGGAACAGAAACAGTCAAAATGACGTTACGCTAAATGGCAACAAATATACACAAAATGAATCCAAAAACACACACAATGAAAACAAAAATATACAAGACAACTAAAATAAGATAACTACAAAAATAATTTAAAAATTACAAAACATTAACAAAAATACACAAAATGAGAACAGAAATTCTCAAAATGACAATAAATTGTGAAAAACATTAACAAAAATACACAACATGGCTCAAAATATACATAAAACAACAATAAAAACATAGAAGACTACTAAAATAACCAAAAGAAAATTCGAAAAACCCACAAGATGACGACAAAATTGATTTTAAAAATTACAAAAGATCAACAAAAATACTCAATGTGGCTCAAAATCTACACAAAATGACAAAAACACACAAAGCCTTGTTGTTTTATTGTTGCTCTGATTTATTATTCTAAATTCTGACTTGAATGTTGAAAGAGTGTCACTTAAATTGATTATAATCACATTTTTTGGGCCCCGCTGTGATAGAAGTTTTCTCTGGGACAGAGTTTCCTTGCAGAGGGGCGGGGCTTAAAAGTAACATTTTCCAGTCCTCTAAAAGAAACAGAACCAATCCTCTTTCTTTAATGACCTGGAGGTTTTCTGAGGGCAGTTCTTGTGATTTAAAAGCTCTTAAAGTAGAGGAAAAAGTGAAATAGTTCAAAGCTACAGGATTATTCTGTGAAAGTACTGAACACAAACATGTAATATTTATTAGAATAAAAACATCCAGTATTTACATGTGCATGCTATAATAGTGAAGCAAAGCTTGACTGTGAGTTGAGGTGTGTGTGTGTGTGTGTGTGTGTGTGTGTGTGTGTGTGTGTGTGTGTGTGTGTGTGTGTGTGTGTGTGTGTGTGTGTGTGTGTGTGTGTGTGTGTGTGTGTGTGTGTCGTGGGGAACTCTTTGAGGCTGATTTTATTTTTGCTTTTTGGTGCAAACCAATGATGAAGATGTTTGATGAAAATGTGTGTGTGTGTGTGTGTTTATTGGTGTGATTTACACTCAGAGCCAGTGGCAGTCAACAACACAAAGGAGTGAAATAGCTGCTCTGTCTCTCTCTCTCCCTGCCCTTCCTCGCTCTCCCTTTCTCACCATTTGTCCCCCAAAGGCAGAATATTGGAAGAGTCCTTAATCATCTTTACTGCCCACTCGATAATCCCTGCTAAGAGACTAATCTATGATGGAAACAACCCCACACATTCACAGGGAACAAGAGAGAAATGTTGCCCTGTGCAGGGGAAATATACGACCTGGGTGGCAACGTTTATGCTTTAAAAATCTCCTGTGGGACATTCATTTCCATTTGTCTGAGGGGAAAGCAACACGTTGTCATGGCATTTACACAACAAAGGAATGACAGAATAGAAGCACTGAGCCATAGAAAAGGCAGGTTAGAATCGTTGTTGACCACGGTTACATGATGTTTATAATTCGGAATTAGTCATTCATAATTAAATCATTCGGAATTAAAGTGTTGTGCTTTGTGTTTACGTGGAAAGAGTAATTCCGAATTTAGGTTTACGTGGGAAACAGGTTAATTCAGTTTTATTTCATCTCTTTAGGTCTGTGGGTTGAGAAGGGTTGTGATTGGACGGGGGCGAATGTGACATTTCACGTTTATCGAGAAAAAACACAAACTTTTTCTTGTCGGCTCCAACATAGAAGGCCACATAATAAGAACTACTTTCACTTTTATTTTGATTGTAGTTTTGAAGCAGCAGCTGGACAATAACACACAGTTTCACTTCAGTCAGCTGAGCAGGAGAAGGAGATAGGAACTAATCACAGGTAAATAACGTCCAGTAAAACAATACATATTTACTCCCTGGTAAAGATAGTAGCTCTAACAACCGGTACAATGATAAACTTAATGATATTACAGCCTGTGAATGCAGTACAGGGACGTATTAACTCCGTCTCCGGGTTTTAGTGTCACCCGTTCTATTTGCTGTCAGTGTGTGTAATAAGTCTATGTGTCCGTGTGAATATCCTCATGTTTATTCCTCCATCCATCCACTCTTTTCATTATATCCATGTCTTTTAAGGCTTTTATTAAATAAATAGTCATCGTGACTGGCCATGCATGCTCAGAACGACTGGAATTAACTTAAAGTGGAATTAAACATTTACAAGATAGAGAAATTATTTAATTAGGAATTAAAATCAGAATAAACCAGCCACCTGATTCTGATTTAGGTTTATTTCAGAAATACATTTAAATTAAGATGTGTTTACAAGGTCTGATTATAGAGGATTTAACTTTTAGACCACTATCATAAAAACTAAAAGTCATCCAAGTACTTCTATAGCACACACACTTTTATTGTCATATTGTTGAGATCTCCATTACCTGCCTGTAGCTGACACTGATAGTGAACCTTTCATGTTTTTCTTTTTCTTTGTGGGACTCAGTGACAGTTTAAAAACCTTCAGTTTAAAACATCTACAACAATGGAGTAAAAAACCCTGGGAATTCAAAGGATCCTTTAAAATAATGATGTAGGAGACGAACGAAGGGATGACAGTGTTTGTGAACATTAGTATTTCATTTAGAGGATGTTTTCATCTTCAGGGACTTGATCAACAATGTACAGTGATGGCCCAGGTTGCATTCAAACCGTTGACCCTTAGAATAAAAGCCTGCTTATTTAAACAGTACCTGTAGTGGAAATGTATATAACAAAAACGGTTATGATATATTGTATTACCAATAAATAAAATATGTGCACCTTATTATAGAGAAAAAACACATTTCTCGTTTTCTAAAAGGGTGCACATCATTTTGTTTATTTTTTGTTACTTACATTTCCACTACAGGTATTTAAAGAACAATAGTTCTACCTTTTTCAATTAAAGTTACATTTTTTACTAATTATGTTGAAATTGTCTTGTCATGAGCGGCCTGCACGCTGACCTTTGTGTGTGTGTGTGTGTGTGTGTGTGTGTGTGTGTGTGTGTGTGTGTGTGTGTGTGTGTGTGTGTGTGTGTGTGTGTGTGTGTGTGTGTGTGTGTGTGTGTGCTCTTAAAGCTGTTTGTTGACTGACTGTGATTGTATAGAATTGTATAGAGTGGAGATTCTTTACAGCATCAGAATGTGACATTAAAGCCTGCTGCTAGCCTGTTAGCCTGCTAGCCTATTAGCCTATTACCCTGCTAGCCTGTTAGCAAACATCTTAGTTAATGCTGCTACTTTCTGTAGTTCTCCTGACAATTCTTTGATCTGTTTAGGTGATTCGTGAATGTGTGAACATTTAACCCTCAGTGCTGGAAACGTCTGGTCATTGAGGTGTGTGTGTGTGTGTGTGTCACCAGGGCACACACACACACACACACACACACACTAAAGTAGAACATCTACATACAGTATCTATACGCCACCACAAAGCCACAGAGACAGAGGTGATAATGTGTTTGGGAAGAGTGAAAGTGTGTGATCGTGTCCTATTTACAATGTGGAGCGTGCACGCAGTGGCTGTGATGAAGAGAGTTGTGTAGTGCACGTGGGGATGAGCTGTTAAACTGGAATGTTTCTGTTCCTGTGGGAGCTGAAGCAGCGTATTTTAAGGTTTGATGGCAGTCGTACAGGGGTTTGTGTGTGTGTGTGTGTGTGTGTGTGTGTGTGTGTGTGTGTGTGTGTGTGTGTGTGTGTGTGTGTGTGTGTGTGTGTGTGTGTGTGTGTGTGTGTGTGTGTTGGTTTTTCTACCCTGGTGGGGTCCACCTCCTGAAATATCACACACGCTGGCACTCGGTCCCCACGGGGAAAATTCAGGTTTGAACTTTTTCAGTGAGTGTTAGATGTTTCAAGTGATTTGTGTGTTCCCTTAAATTTTCCGATTAGAAGTTAAAATCAGATCTGTATGACCTTCAGAAAGGGTGGATCCCATAAGACACCATTCTGTCATTGGTCCTCACGGTGTGATAAAAACGGGTATGTGTGTGTGTGTGCGCGTGTGTGCGTCTGATTACGGGTCGTACTTTTGAACTCCCTCAGTGTCTCACATGCAGCAGATGCTACTGAGTATTCTCTACATGTAATTAAACAGGAGATGAACATGGAAACTTGATCATGAGCCAGGGCCGGCCTTCCCAACAGGCAACCCAGGCGGCTGCCAAGGGTGCCATCTGCTGGCGGGGCACCAAATTGCCCCAACATCAATAAACAAAGTGTTTACTGGTGAGGATGAAAACAAACTTAAAGAGTAACTAAAATTCAAAAAGTGCCTTGCTTATGGGTGTCAGTGCTGTAGCAGTAAGACACACCCACTCTGGCAGTCAGTCGGCGCTGTGCGCAGAGACAGATGGTAATGCACACAATTATGTCTCTACACACACACAATGATAAGATGTGCACACACGTTCGTGCACACACAGAGACTGACGGGAATACACTCATAATGTGTCTATAAATACACAAATTGCTTGATGAACCCTCTGATTAGTGCAGAATCTGTTCTTTATAGAAGCACAGAGTCAAAAACATCACCGCTGCAGCGGCTGTTTCACACGGAACACAGTGCTCAGTGAGGGCTGTGATTGGAGAACACCTTAGGACCGCTGTAGAACACCGTAGGACTGCCGTAAAATAACGTAGGACAGCCGTAGAACACCTTAGGAATGACGTAGAACACCTTAGGAATGACGTAGAACACCTTAGGACTGCCGTAGAATAACGTAGGACAGCCGTAGAACACCTTAGGAATGACGTAGAACACCTTAGGACTGCTGTAGAACATCGTGGGACTGCCGTAGAACACCGTAGGAGCGCTGTAGAATTGATGGACCGTACTGACCACACCTGTCTAGTCAGTTCCTGGTCCATCACATTGCCGCCTTTTTCTTTTTTGAAGCTGTTTTTGCTGAGATTTGTCTCCACTTCTTTTTCTTCTTCTTTTGAGTTGCACAATTTGAGCTGGAGATGATTACAACGATGGATGCACAGTGTCTGCCTGTCTTTAGTCATATTATCTCAGTAATAAAAAGCTTTATCTGTAGTAAAAGGGACAGATGACATTAAAACAGTCATACAGATTAGAAATAGAAGCTGATCGTCTTTAATTATTAGCAGAGAATCTGCAGAGGTTTCAACTTCCACGAAGCTGTTTGTTTACTTTAAGGGAATTGATGTGGAAATTTGAAGCAAATGATTTTCTTCCGGCCTTTGAGTTGATAGAGGCGCGCTGCCTTGTGATGTTGCTGTTATCTAAATAAGTTTAGACGCACATGGCAGCAGTAGCAGGCGGATGAAGAATGTGCTGTCAGATGTGTTCCCGTATCTCTTCCTGGAGGACAGGCTGCTTTCCTCTCGGCTGGATTTGGTGAATTTCAATGTGTCGGCACAGGCTGAGCTACAGTGAATGTTTTAATCAGCAGAAGAAGACAAAGCTCACCTTAGCGCTGTGCTAATCACAGCCGTCATGTCCACGTTATGGATCATTCCCAGTGATTACCTTGATGCTGGCCGCGCTCCCACTCACCCACACTGGGGATGTTGGTGTTGGTCATCTCAGCTCAAACGTCTCCATCGATCAGCTCGTCCACTTGAGAAAGCCTGAGCTGCCACTGGCTATTGATCGGGCATTAGCATGATCATTAGCAGGTATTGACCCTCACCCTCTCATGTGCCACAATGGATCAGTCGTGGGTGGAAATACACTATGACTTGCATATTGATATTTTGGTCTCTCACTGCATTAGGAACAGCATGTAAATACATCAAACACTCACTAACACTACATGTTATAACAGCCACATGAAGCTTATCAAGAGTCGGACCAAAGTCTAACATTACTGTAACTGAGTTGTTTTTAACGCCTGTGCACTCCTTTAAATGTATATACATTTGTGTACACAAAGAGTCTGTCTCATATTTATTTTATTTCCACTGCATCAGATATTTTCAACTACTTCAGACCTACTCACAGATATAAAATGTATTATAATTTTCAAATGTTCTATGGACTTTTTATCAATTTTTCCAGCAGGAAAAACACTAAATATGCAGTATTGTTAAATATTTTTGTTGAATTACAGCTTTTATCGTGTCATTAATTGATAGCATAATTTAATTTAATGCATTATTATTTTTGG
This sequence comes from Gouania willdenowi, assembly GCF_900634775.1. Lineage (NCBI taxonomy): Eukaryota > Metazoa > Chordata > Actinopteri > Blenniiformes > Gobiesocidae > Gouania > Gouania willdenowi. Next base: position 24,316,645 of record NC_041062.1, read on the forward strand.
CACAAGGACATTTTTAAAGAAAAAAATTACACTTGTACACTATGTATATTTTGCATGATTAAGTAATCCAGGCATTCACTGGAATTTACCTAAAACTTAATGCAAATGCCTCTGGTTCATCATTACACCTATAACATATTTTCCCTTTATTCTGAAGGTAGAGGCTTTGATTTATTAGGTATTACTTGAAAAAAACATTATGATATGTCATGATAACAGTATGTGAAAAATATGTGGCTACAATGGGAGTCAATGGGGAACATTTGGTCATGAGGTCACTAAGTGTCAGTGTGATGTATAATTTATCTCCTTTTCTATACAATTCCAATACACAGCACTTTGGAATTAAGCAAATAAAAAATTAGAAACAATAGTAGAAAGATTTCATACAGCTTAAAAATAACTGGAATATTGAGAGGAAAACAAATAAAAACACACAAAAATGTCACTTTTGGTAGGAGAATCCGCCTGCCGTCTACGCTTCTGGACAAGAGAAAGATAAATAGATAATTTGATAGCGCCTTCTGCTGTTTAAAAAAAGTACTGCGATTCAATTTTCAGAGAATCGATATGAACCGTGATACCTATGAATCAATTTTTAACTGTCTTACGATTAATTGTTGCATCTCTAGTTCTAATTGTGGTGGATTTGGTCTCATTTTTAAGTTACTACATAAGATGTTTACTGTATGTAAGGGACCCGTACCAAGATTTATTACCAACAATAAACAAGTGGGGGGTGAAAGTAACTATAGTAACTTTTACTTTGAGAACTATTTAATTGGGATACACTTTACTTACACTTGAGTATTTTGTGTATGAATCACTTGTACTTGTGCTTGAGTAGAATATATCAGTAGTGGATGTATGTATGGATGGATGTATGGATGGATGGATGTATGGATGGATGGATGTATGGATGGGTAGATGTATGGATAGATGCATGGATGGATGGATGTATGGATGGATGGATGGATGGATGTATGGATGTATGGATGGATGGATGTATGGATGTATAGATGTATGGATGTATGGATGTATGGATGGATGGATGGATGGATGTATGGATGTATAGATGGATGGATGTATGGATGTATGGCTGGATGGATGTATGGATGGGTGGATGTATGGATGGATGTATGTATGGATGGATTGATAGATGGATGGATGTATGGATGGATAAAAGAGCTTGAATATTTTATTATTTTATATGAAATGCCGATTCTTTGTTTTTCAGGGAGAAGTTTTGAAGTAGCAGCTATTACAGAAAGAAGAAAACAGACATAGAGAAACTAAGGGTTTATTTAGCTCTCAACAACCTTTAAATATTACACAAAACAAAACCTTAACAACAGTGCAATGCAAACAGAAGTTTAATAGAAGTTTAATAGAGCTACACTTTCTAAGGAAACAGTTTCCTTACAAACACAAATTAAATTGAATAAATCAACACTAGAAATCACTTCAGAAAAAAAAAAAAAAAAAAAAAGTCATTTATACACTAAAATAAGCTACAATTTCTGACTCCAAAAGCTATGATTCATGAGCTGCTGATTTATGGTATATGTTGGTCTATTACTGTGATTGTATGTGGTTTAATTTTTTTCTCTTATTAAAATAGTAAAGTCCATGAAAAGCAAAACTAACTCCAATAGTGTTTTTACTCTTTAATATAAACCACTGCTGCTGAATCCTGTCTGATTATGTGTTAAACATAAAGTTATGGTTGTTAAATTTCTCTCTCATTTGCTATAATTAAACCAGTTTAAACATAATTAAAAAAAAAGGAGTTTAAAGTCAGGACGGATGAATACAAAGACGTTAGTTTCATTCCAACATCATGACATCATGTTAGCGTTGAGCCTTCTATAAGTGTGAAATCTTATACCATAAGCACATCTGTGGCTCTTTTTCATTTGGTCTTTAGCGTTAGCGCTTAGCACATTCTTCAGTTTCTGGGTGTGAGCTCAGCATGCTTGTCTGCCTCCTATTCCACACTCTTTTAAATACATCACGAGAATATCAAGTTGTTGACTAAAAACTTTGGGGGCCATTTGGTCCTGTGGAACAAGGTTTTTAGGGGCATTAATTTCCAACACTAGAAGATGGATGGATGGATGCTAATTTTTACATTAACACCTGGTAAGCAAACAATTGTAATCGAGATATATTTTGATTACTAGTGTGTAGCCTATATCTATCACTATTATTTTGAAAGGGAAGAACTCCATATTTGTGTTGTGTGTACAGTTCTCGACCTCTGTTCCGATTAGCCTATATATATATATATATATATATATATATATATATATATATATATATATATATATATATATATATATATTTATATTGTGCAGGTTGGTGTTCTCATAATAAGGATTATAGAGGTGAATAAAAGTGAAGATACTCATAATACAAATGTAATAACTTTTAATAAAATAAGCGAGCTGTTTTTGGAGCACCTTGCACATGTGACCTGTGCATGTCCATAGGTACATGTTTGTATGTGTGTGTATATATATATATATATGTATGTAACAGCGTGGTCTGTTCATTGTGGGTTTGTTGGTTCCAGTGATTCATGAAGCATTCTGTTGTTCTGTCTGGTTCCACAGAACTCCACCATCTGTGAGGCTGCAGTGCAGGGACATTGTGTTTAGATCTACACGCACGTGCGCGCACACACACGCACACACACACACACGCGCGCACACACACACACACACACTGAAGCAGTGAGGAAGGCTGCAGGTGGACAATCTGTGGTTAGGGAGTCAGAGCATGGATCAGACACCACAACCTGCTGGGCTATAGGTGTAGTCTTGTATTGTTACCCCCACCCCAGACCCAAGTAGGAGAGGAATGAAATAACTGAGCTGCTCCAAATGAGACATTTGTATAAATAAGTCGGTGTTAAAGGTCCAGTATTCTGCTGTTTTTCACACATTTCCACTAAAGACATAGTATTTCAGGTTTATTTTCCCAAACTTGCCTGTTTTCCAGAGTTTTAGCCTCTGAAAAGTCACTTTCAGAGCGCTCCTAAAAACAGGCAGTTTTGGGGCCTTCTTGCATATGCATGAGTGGGCGTAAACAAACACACAACATACACATCACAGCAGCATCAGCAGCCAATCATTAACAGTCTTCCTTCTCTTCCTCACCTCACAGAACTAGTCCATTTAAGACGTCTATTGTTTTGTCCAACCACTGCATCACATTGGGTCACAAACACGTCGGATCATCCCATAAAGGAGATATGAGGCGATATAACGCCTACTAAAAATGGAACTGATTATACTGGATTATCTATATACTGAATGCAAAGATATTAACTGTAATATCAACTTGCCTTCACTATGTTTGTTTTACCTGTGAGGTAGTCTGAGAGGGAGGAGCTTACGTTCTTATATTCTTATGGGGTAGGAGGAGCCAGGATTGTCAGGAGGAGGAGTTTCTCCCTTATGACGTAATACTGGGGGAAATTTTTTTTTTGTTAATTTTTGTAGTAGTTTTTGTGTGTTTTTGGAGTATTTTATGTGTTTTTCTCATGTATATTACTGTATTTTCCTGAAATGTTGTAATTATTTGTGTTTTTCTTTTGTTTTGTGTATTTTTCTTGTCATTTTGTACATTAACTTTGAGGGCTGCATAAAATTAGAACGAGAGCTGAATGTGGCCCCCGGGCCACCAGTTACCTATGTTTGGCCCAGATGTTCCTGCACATTCATTGATTCCTGACTGTCACCATATCAAGGCAATAGAAGCTTTTTGGTTCTAATTTGAAATATGTCTCTCTTTGTGAAACCAATTTGGATAATTTTCTTCCTTTCAATCATCTTTTCTTATTTTGTGTTTTGTTTTATTTCCCCAGCCCTTATTTTGGCGAAGTATTACTTCCACTTTTCTTGGCTGCAGTACAACATCCAGGTATCTGATGATGCCAGTCCATCACAGGCTGTGTTGAAAAGGAACTGCTCCATGTGTGGGCATCATGAAAAAAAACTAAAACTAAATAACAAGTATATTACAAACTGGGAAGCGTGTCAGTAGTTTGATTTAAAAACTCATGCTTTTATATGATGATGCTCAGTCTTTTACCAATGCTCAGGCCACATTCAACAATAATTTTATATGGGGCCCCCAAAGTAAATGTACAAAATGACACACACAAAACAAGAGCAAGAATGCACTTAAAAAACACAAGGAATTACAACTTTCCAGGAAAAAACAGTAAAAGACAAGATAAAAACACAGAAAATACTCCAAAAACACACAAAACTACTACAAAAATGAACAAAATGAAAACAGTAAAACACAAAATTACATAAAATGACAACAAAAGTACACCAAAAGGCAAGAAAAACACAAAAAATGACTCCACAAACCCACAGCACTAACAAACAAGCAAAACAGCAACAGAAATACACAACTATCCCTCAAAAAAATGCAAAATGACACAAATAAACAATATGACTACAAAAAAAAACAAACTTACTATAAAAAATCTTTGTTCTTTCCTGTATTAATGCACAGATTGGTCATTATTCTAAATGCTGACATGAATGTTGATCATGTGACCCTCTGATCAAACAAACACATTTTTGTGGCCCTGCTGTGATAATAGTTGTCCACCTATGAAACAAGCTGTTAACATGTAAAGGCAGAATTCAAATTTATTTTGAAAATTCAGTTATTAAGACAAAAATCCAAAAGAACAGTAATTGCATCCAAACAGTGTGGAGATGTTGGTCATTTGTATTTTAACTCCATTAGTGAAAAACTGATGTTTCATAATGTAAGTTTCACATTGACTCCAATTGTTCATTTGACAGTGAAATTTTAAATGCTGTAAAAAAATTCAAATTTTGAGATAAAATTCTGGTATTTTCCATCTACAATGATTCCAAAATGTTGTAATTTTTTAATTAATGCATGTAGCAAGAATTTGCATGTAGGCCAAATGTTCTCAAAACATACTGTATACCTGCAACATTTTGACTGTAAACCCATCAATTGACAAACAAACTTTGTTGACTAATAATTATATATACATAAACTATTTAACCAATGATAAACAAACATATTGTTTTAGCATTGATATGTCAAAAATGTGTTTTCAACTGTAATCCACCAATTAACTATTTTATCAAAGAAAACAATCCTGTAAATTCATGATTTAGGGCTGGGTGTTGTTAATCCAATTAGATTTTATTTATATACAGTAGCTCTAATTAAAACTATGTCATCTCAGTGTTCATCACAAAACATAGAATTGTGAACAAAAAAAATCAATAATTCCACATGAACAGGCGTCAGGAATAAAATGGGGAGGAAAATATTGCATTTAAATGGAATAAATCTGTCAGAAACAGGCTCAGAATTTTGCTCTGATTTTGCCCTGAAGAGGAGAAAGTTTGGAATTAACATGAAATTTAGTTTTAAGATAAAAGTTTTTTTTTATGATGTGATCAAGCTGCTGAAGTTAATTATTTAAGTAATTCACATAATGGAAGAGAAAACACCCTTCGTTCGTCTCCTACATCCATAGTTTATGACGACTTTGAATTCCCAGGGTTTTTTACTCCATTGTTGTAGATGTTTTAAACTGAAGGTTTTTAAACTGTCACTGAGTCCCACAAAGAAAAAGAAAAACATGAAAGGTTCACTATCAGTGTCAGCTACAGGCAGGTAATGGAGATCTCAACAATATGACAATAAAAGTGTGTGTGCTATAGAAGTACTTGGATGACTTTTAGTTTTTACGACAGTGGTCACGTTTGGGAGATAAAATTTTTAATTTTAAATCTTTAATTCAGAATCAAAGTGAAATCCTCTATAAACAGACCTTGTAAACACTTCATTCCTAATGCTAATGTAATTCCTGTAATTTCAAATTAAACTTAAATCAGAATCAGGTGGCTGGTTTATTCCAATTTAAATTCTGAATTCAATAATTGTAATAAATCTTGTAAACGTTTAGTTCCACTTTGAGTTAATTCCGGTCGTTCTGCGTATGCTCGACTTGCCGCGAGGACGCTCTGGTGACGTCATAATCCAAGATGGCCACTCGGACTAGAGCCGAGACTGCATTCACAGACTGTAACATCACCAAGTTTATCATTCTACTGGTTGTTAGAGCTACCGTCTTTACCAGGGAGTAAATAGTTATTATTTATTATTGTTTTCCAGAGTTTACTGGACTTTATGTTATTGTTGAGCTGCTGCTTTAAAACTACAAACAAAATAAAGGTAAAAACACTTCTATGTTGTAGCCGACAATAAAATGTTTGTTTTTTTCCTGAAGAACGTAAGGTTCGCCCCCTGTCTAATCAGAACCTTCTCAACCCTCGGACCTAAAGTGGAATTGAATAAAGCCGAATAAACTAGTTTTCCATGTAAACCTCAATTTAGAATGACTATTTCACTGTTAATTCTGAATTAAAAACATCATATGTAACTGTGGTTTTGTGGTTCAGAAAAGCAGAAGGACTTCTCCAGACGTGGTCATTGGTTTTAGCTTTAAAACTACCTGCTGCTTGTTTCTCAGGTTAATTAGTCGATGACTTGTGATGAAACCTTTCTTCAATCCAAACCAGTGAAAGCTAAAAGGCTTTAGAATAATGAGAAAGCTCTTCTGTGTTTCACTGCTTCAGCTTCAGGCTTTGATCTGCTCATTTTTCACAATAGATCCATGAAGAAAAGCAGCATCTCTGAAGCTCACCTTTCATCCTTTCCCACTCACAGGACACTCATTTGATGATGATATTTCCTTTCGCTCCTCTTTCCTTTTGAGTCAACTCTTTTTTTCTGCTTCTACTACTAGCCTCACTTTTGATTCATGTGAAAAGTTCCTCCTTGAACTTATTTCATGCAGAGTCCCCCTGACTTATGAAGGTGTTTTTTCACTGTCACACTAGTCTCACTGTTTCCACTGGAAGCATATCAAAACTATTTGATATTCAGTGACAAGCAGCAGAAAGATGTTGATGTGAAAACGTGGGGTTTAAATGCCTGAGGGCCAGTGACAGGGCTTTTCCCTGGATAACTCCTAGTGGAATGCTCTTTACCACACGCTAAATAAATAAATCAGAGCCCAATACCTCACAGCTAAGTCTGTGTGTGGGCGTCGCCTATTTCAGGCCACATCATGAGAGCAGCTTTTTCTGTTTTTCTAATGATTCACTTCATCGTTTTTGTTCTTGTAAGTTGAAAAGTTATTGGTTAATTAAAAACATTCAGACCTTTTGGAACATTCTCTACTGTTTTTCACAAATGTGGCCTAAAATCTCAATAGAAAACAATGGGATGTTTACAGGCAGTGGGGCCGTGTGACATCATCAATCATGTGATTTCAAGATGTAAAGTCATCCCATTTTTATATTTTAATACAACAAATATGGTGCATAAGAATGTGTTTTGTCAGACATACTGTAGATCTACCATATTTTGCACCATATAGGAGACTATGGCTCAGTGGTTGAGTGGGTTGTCCAGTAACTGAAGGGTTGGGGGTTCAAATCCCGCTCTCACCGAGTCATTGTCGTTGTGTCCTTGGGCAAGGCACTTTACCCACATTACCTTGTATGAGTGAGTATGAATTGTGCATGAATGTAGGCCGTAGGTGCGAAATGGCAGCCACGCCTCTGTCAGTCTGCCCTAGGGCAGCTGTGGCTACTTTGTAGCTTACCACCACCAGTATGACTGTGTGAGTGACTGGTGTGAATGAATAATGGTTTCTGTAACGCGCTTTGAGTCTCCTCGAAGAAAGCGCTATATAAATTCAAGCCATTATTATTATTATTATTATCACGATGAACTCAACATTGAGAAACAAACTTCAGATATTGTATGAAAAGTGAAAACTTTCACTTTATTAACAGGACGGAGGCGTCGTGGTCCATGGGCAGGACAGCGTACGATTGTGGAGGGAAATTGCATAGGTGCGAGTGACAGCAGAAGTCATACATCTGCTAAATGTTTGTTTTTATTCATATATGTACTGTATATTTATACATAAAATAAGAATGCTGATTGTTTAAATAATATCAAATACCGGTAATAAATTGATGTTTGTGGAGCGGTGCTGCTGGCTCGTATGTATTTACGGTGGGAAGAGCGAATAAAAAGTAGAATAAGGTTTAAAATGTAAGATATCAGCCAGTTTGGGCAGCGAGGATGTGATTTCATGTAGAGATGGAAACTCGTTGGTTGAAACTGATCAAAATACATGGAAATACACAGAAACCTCCGTTAACAGGAGTACAGCAGCCCTCCTACCTGCTCGTTCTGGTTGGCCGAGTCGTTTGAAGGACACCCTCATCAGCCAATAGGGTGCGGCCTATGTCACAGAGCGGCCTTTGTGTGGATTTTTCTTGGATAATTGCTAAATTATTGGAATGTGGCCAATACAGCAGTGCGTTCAATAGCCTCAAAACTACAGTAATAAGTACATTTGAAAGGTTTTAGGCCATTTGGGAAAAACAGTGGAGGATCCATTTAATAATTTAATTTTCGAAAACTAGTGTGATTTTGAGGACATAAAGACAATTTTAACCAAAAACTTAAAAAGTGCATCTGGAGAAAATGACCTACAAGCTCGTGGCCTTCCTGTCTCTCCTAAAACGTCCTGGAGGAGGTCCGTAACGTTGTTCACGTTATGTTGAAAAATGATTGCCTCCGCTTCAGCATCTACTTCTCTGCATTTGATTAGACTCAGCGCTGAACCGTGGAGCGCACACGCCATCACTTGGGCGTGTGCACGAAAAAATGTGGCTTATTTTATGAAGGTGTAATGCTTTCGAGTCTTCCTGTCACACTATTTAAGTAACACACGTGTTCACCGAGGCACGCGCACACACGCACACGCACACACACACATGTTGGCGTGCTAGATTAAAGTCTTTGATGATATCCATCACGGACCGTTTGAGCATTGCAGATTGAATTTTCCACAAATCTTTACAAGTGTATGGTGAACACTTCCTTTGAGAAAGATATGTAATATCCAATCATACTCAGAGTGTGTGTGTGTGTGTGTGTGTGTGTGTGTGTGTGTGTGTGTGTGTGTGTGTGTGTGTGTGTGTGTGTGTGTGTGTGTGTGTGTGTGTGTGTGTGTGTGTGTGTGTGTGTGTGGTTAGGCGTCACACGTGTGGTTTCATTCAGCACAAACACTAGCAGTGACTCATGGGATGTCCTGCATCTCAAAGCCACCTCTCACTGTGCTGGAGACAGGATTCAATGAGATTTACATCAGAATACTGAACCATGATGGAGAGCAGGAAGCAGATATGATTGCAGAGCGGCGGCGGCGGCGGCGTCGTTAGCATTCAGACGGCGTGTGTGATTGCAGAGCTGCTATCGGCCTATTTATTCATTAGAGTCCTGGTTAAAAGCAGTACCAGAATAATGTTATCTATGTGCAAAGATCTAGTTTCAAACCACAGTTACAGCATGTTGAGTAGTGTGATAAAAAAAAGAGGTAATTTTTGCTGTTCATGTTCAGCTGGCAGTGGTTGGTGCACTTGGCTCAGAGTGGTTGGAAAAGCACTTAGAACAAAACCACCGTGTCATCATTCAACGTCCATGGGTTTCATATAAAAATCACGTTACAAGTTTGAAAAAACCACACTGACCAATGAGAGAAGCATCCAAACACTGCGCTGTTTAGTTTTAGCAGTAGAGCGACGTCACAAACCACACAAACAGAAGATGTGTCCATTAGTCAGTAGTAAAATATTCTAAATACACTTATTAGTAGATCTATGTCTATCAAAACACATTATTATGCACCATATTCATTCTATTAACTTGAAATCATGTGATTGATGATGTCACATGGCCCCACTACCTGTATTCATCCCATTGTATTCTATTAGAGTGAAATTTAACTGCTTTTTTAGATCATTTAGTAGCTTTTTTTTACATCATTTAGCAGCTTTTTAGATCATTTAGCAGCTTTTTCAGTCAAAATGACAACTTGTGCTGCTTTTGGTTGCTCCAAATAAACAGCAAAAGTTAAAGATGTCGATGTAAACCTCTTTCGTTTAAAGAAAGAGGATAAAAAACAGTCGTAACCCTAAAAAAACTGTGTGACTGCAGGGGGCGACAGTTCCAACTCTGCGCTTTGGTATTAAACAATGAAGGAGAGAAGAGCTCTCCTAAGGGACCTTTACTCTCCCTTACACAGTGCGCTGACATGCTATGGTGGCTGGAGTTAGAGAGTAATCACAGACTGTTGAAGGACTCCCATCCAAAAGTTTTTCTTTACTTTGCAGTCAGCATTACATGGTCCATGGACTGGTACAGGTCTGCAGCTCGGTGGTTGAGGACCACTCTAGTACAGGATTCCAGCCTTATGTAAGTATGTATGTATGTATGTATGCCATACATACATACAGGATACAGGATACAGGATAAATTCCCACCCAGGGGTCAAACTCAAAAACATACAAATGATAAAATACACAACAGCCAAAATACACAAAATGACTCTTAAAACTCAGAAAACTGCTACAAAAGACACAAATAACAGAAAAATGTACAAAGATATAACCAAAATACACAAACATGACTAAATATATTATATGATATATGGTATTAAACTTATTTATACAAAATGACAACAAAAATACAAAAAATGGCTCCAAAAAAGACACAAAATAAAAGAGATACAGAGCAGAACCTCTATTGTTTCCTAATGCTCAGATTAGTTATTATTCTAAATGCTGACATGAATGTTGATCATGTGACCCTCAGATTAAAAAACATTTTATTTGATATAAAAACCAGTCCGATTGTGGATATGTTTGTTAGCTACCCTGCGTGATTCGGTTCCAGAGTAATTTATAGACGTGATGAATGAAATGTACGTGTATTAACTTTGTTCTTGTTGATAAAAGTGTGAGGAAACCTTCAGGTGAAGTTAAGAAACAGATATAAATAGATAGAATACAAAGTGATGGATGGCTATCATTCTAAAATCTATTCTTTCATCTAAAGTTGGTTTCTAAAGCCGGTGGGGCATCTTTGTTTATAGATATATTTATCACAGGATTTTGTGTTTTTATAGAAAAATCATACTCCAAATGTCAGAATGAGCTCTTTTTCTGTCAGACAAAATGATATCTCTGTGAATTACTGCTTTTATTTTAACAACCCAACTAGAAGAAGCTTCTATGTAATCCAGTTTGATCGAACATCACTAAAACAACTGTGGAGCACATGACAGGTACAAATCATTAGGATGTGGTTGATGATGATCTTAGTTTTTACTTCTTTTTACTCCAGTTACTGGATAAAACTGATGACTCACCTTCACTGGAGGCTGATGGTTTTATATTTCCCTTCAAATCTTTCATACATGAAGTTTAAACGGACACGTCTTTTTTTAATTAACGTTTCATGTTTAGTTTGTATGTGAATTTCTTGTTTGTGCCCATCATCAATCATTTTGTCATGTTTACGGCATTCACAGAGTTTGCAGGGGGCAGGGGGGTGATATAAAACTAAAAGGTTCACAAAATAAAGTAAAAAAGTTCTAAAGGATCAGCAGCCGATAACATGTGATTCTCCTGCTTCCCGTAGCAGCTCAGAGCTTTGTTTCCAACATGGCGGACACCGCGGGTTCTCCTCATTAGCCTGTTGTTTATAGAGATACACTGAGACAACAAGCGAACAAACACTGCGATCAGTGCACGCTTGTCTGTATATAAAGCAGTGGATTGAGCTGTCAGATCTGACAGTAGAAATAATATGTATCCTTTATTTACCATAGGAAACACATACATTTATATCTGATGGACTGACCTACATTAGGTAGGACCAAACCTGCCAAAATTAAAATTAAATTAATAAATAAAAGAACATAGATATAGAGAAATATAAGTGGGGAAAAAATACAAAAGTTTAAAAATATTTTTTTTCACATGTATAAAATAAATGATTAAAATAATAAATAAATAAAAAATAAAAATATATTACTAATTATATATATATATATATATATATATATATATATATATATATATATATATATATATATATATATATATATATATATATATTGTTATTTGGCAGGTTTGGTCCTCCATACTACGATTTGATTCTAAAGCTTTATAAATTTTACTTTGTAAAAAAGATAAATATTGGACACTTTTAAATAAAAGTTGCTTTAAAAAATTTATTTTTTTATTGGTCAAATTGACTTTACTGTATTGTTATAACTGTAGGAGTCAGCGGAAATATGGTAGAAGAAAAATTAATTGAAATAAAATACAAAATAAACTTATTAACACCATTATGTCACCAATGTGTTTTTAAAAACTATTTTCTGCTAATTTTTCCTGCTAATTTACTGTATTTCGTCAGAAAGACTTGGTGTGAGAATAAAAGTTGTCACTGCCTCAGGCTGTGAGGTTTGCTGCCAGCGTAATTTGTGTTATTTTGTAAACTTAGCATTTTCTAATCCCTCTGTTAGTGGAAACTTTCTGCGTTGGATAATTGCTCAACAACTTAAACAAAAAAATCATTTTAACAAAACCCTTTCAGGTCGATTTGATTACCGCTAGACATCGATTTGGAAATACTTTAGAGGTTTAACACAAACTAAAGGTGTTGCACAGTTTAAAATCACTGAGATGCTTCATGCAAAGACTGGAGAGAAACCAACCAGAGGCAACGTGGGAAAATCAGTACAGTTGACAAGAAAAAAATCACCTTTATGGTGATGGTGAAAGGTAGAAGGAAGCTTTTCTGGCTTTTTAATATAATATATTACAAACACAAACAGAGCTTGACTTTTGCAAGTTCGATCAATTCTGTTTAAAAAAATAAAGCTGCTGAGGATGAGCGAACACAGAAACGTCCAGAAAAACAAAAGTAGAATGTAGAATGCTGTCTGGTACTGGAACATAGCAGCGTGATTAACATCATTTTTGTGTGCTTTACTTGTAGCTGGTTTTAGTAATATATTTAGTTGAATCAATGCACATTAATATTCATCATATATATATTACATATACCCTTACATTTGTGATTTTAATAACCCAGTACCCTGGATGCAGGACTTTTAATTCATGATTCATGATGATATTGATCATGAATGTTTCAAGAAATGCATACTCAATTCCATAGAGAAGAATTAAAAAGCCCTTGGTCTGTGAATTATTCTTACCAGCAACTCTTTTCTTTGTTGAATTTTTCTTAAAGATATTGTTTATTTATTTTAGTTGAATTCATTAATGTTGTGAATGTAAAGATTTATTATATTATTGGGGAAATGTTTAGAGAGAATGATTGTTTTCCTTCAGTTACAGCCGCCAGATATTAGTTTGGACCAGCAGAGGGCGCTGGTAACCCAGTGTTCGGTTGGGATGCAGCTATTCTGCGCATTGAAGAAGAGATGCTATGCTTGCAAACCTGACTTTTACAGATATTCACGTAATATTACAGACATTCTTTTGGTGCTAAAGGAGTAAGGAATCAGTTATGAACATGTTTAAGAAGAGAAGGCGGACAAAAAGAGAGTAGTAGGTGATTTTGTCCACCGTCTACGCTTCTGGACATTCATGCTAGCATAAAGTGAAAGTCATTGTGTAGGCCTCAGAGATCAACAAATCAAAGCTATTTCTGACAAAAAACGGAATATACTCACAAAGGTTAAAATTGCCAGTCCATGATTGTTTTCAACTCCATCATAAACAAACAGGGATGGTGACAAATGGTCATGTGACTTGAACTTAAACATTTCTTGCATTGCATTGTACAAAATACAACAAAAACAAGAAATTACCAAAAAAAAAGAGCTGGGCGATATATTGAAATTGAAGATATATCAAGTTTATTTTTATTTTTTTATTTTTTTGCCTTCTATATATATTTTTAAATTCTATTTTGTACTAAAACACCTCTCAGAACAATAAATGTGTCTGGGTGGCATTTTGTACCTGCAAATTTAACCCTAAATTGTTTTCCTGGTAAGATTTTGAGTTAAAATTGTCATGATTTATATTGTATATTGTCATTTTGAGAAAAGATACCGAGACATGAGTTTTGGTCAATATTGCCCAGCCCTAGTGTGTGTGTGTGTGTGTGTGTGTGTGTGTGTGTGTGTGTGTGTGTGTGTGTGTGTGTGTGTGTGTGTGTGTGCAGCTGTATATTTGTATGGACGTTGTGTCGGTAACAATCCACACTTTCAATTACAAACTTCTTGGTCCATAGCCCAGCCCTACCCCAAAAACACGAAATACATCAGAAAATAAATAAAATGACTATAAAAAAACCCACAATTACAACAAATTATAATAAATGACTCCAAAATACACCATGTAACATTAGTGAAATATGAGTGTGTTCTGCTTGTGTTGAATTCGGCAGGTTTTGCTCGTTCTTCATCACACCGTAATGAAAGAGACGCAGTCATCGTGTGTTTTAATCAAATACATCACGTTTCACTGCTTACAGCTGTGAGCCCCAGAGAAGATATCAGAACCCACATAATGGTTTCCACTCTACACTAACTGTCTATATTACAATACCTCCATCTGACACAGGAATATCTATGTTAGCATCTGATGTATTTATATTTGCTATTAGCAGCTTTTCTATTTGAACAAGTAGAAAGCAGCATCCCTACAGCCTATAATAGCTCAAACACACACACGCACACACACACACACACACACACACTCACACTCACACACAGTAGTTATATTAGTGGAAACTTGGTGTAACGAGGTCATTTGCTCTATTGATCCAAGTCCACAGATACTGATGATGTGCTTTGTGTTTTCCTCATTAGCAGCACACCACCCATGGTTTCTATTAGCCTACCTGTGTGCCTCACACACACACACACACACACACACACACACTCCACTGTGTCATTTATGACTTGTTTACGTACGCTAGGCTGTTAGCACTAATGTGCTAACACGTGGTGATCATTGGTGTCTGTGCAGGGGCGACCACTGTCCTCAGAGCCATCGCTGCTCAGAACCAATTTGTGTGTGTGTGCGTGTGCGTGTGTGTGTGTGTGTAGCTGCTATCAGGCTCAGCACCAATGCTCTTTGCTTGATTGCAGTTTCAATCTAAATTAAAGCCCGTTAGCAGCCCCTGTCTGCCCCTCTGATTGGTTTTTGATTTGATAATTGTGATGTGTAATAAAGCACTTGACAGCACACGTGCACGTGCTCAGTGTGCACGTTTCTAGAACCAAAAGCACATATGTTGAAGGCGTTTTGGTGCTCTGTGTGTGAGGGGCGGCTGAGTTTCCTTATGAGGCTTCTAACGTTTTAATGCCATAATCTACTTTGTTGGACTTTTAAATGTTTTTAATCCATTTATTTTATCTAATCTGTGTCTAACTTAGTGATTTACAACTGACAGAAAGTCAATCCCTCCATGTTAAAGTGTATTTCCCATATTAAAGCACATGTATCCAGTGTTATATGATAAATATATAGAACATAATTAATAATAACACTTTACTCCCCCATTCTTTAAGTTACAGTGGGGGCTGAACATTTCAAGCTGTATTTTGGATTTATTTTGGCAGGTCCATAATACATGTTACAGAAATGATAAATGATAATAATAAAAAGTCTTACATTGATACATTTGTTTTCATTCCTCATTTGTGAAGCGAAACTCAAGACGTTCTATATATTTAATTTTTTTTTTTTTTTTTTTTTGCTGCCTTCAGTCACCTAGCAACAATCTGAAACTCAACCTATGACACACACACACACACACACACACACACACACACACACACACACACACACACACACACACACACTGGATAATGAGAAGTTAGTTAAATAACAAAAAAGAGATTTATAGATCAGGGGGTGGGATTAGATTAGACATTTCTCCTTCTCAGAAATTTAAACTGAATTGCAAAATTTTGTTGAGAATCTTTTAGTTTTTTTTGTTTCTGCTTACATGTTCAAAATATGAATAAAAAAAACACAATCACAATAATTAAATGATTAAATAATACAAATTATATTTTTGTTTTGGCTCCATTCCAATGATTGCTCCAGGCGGCCATCTTTGATTGCATCATTGACAGGACGAGCATGTTTAGAACGAGCTAAGTTAATTTAAAGCAGAATTAACCATTTACAAGATTGAGGAATTATTCCATTTAGAATTAAAATCAGAATAAATCAGCCACTTAATTCAGATTTAAGTTTAATTCAGAATGGCCATTCAGAATTAGGTGTTTACAATGTGATTTTTAATCTTACTAAACCGAACTCAAAACGTCCTTACTTTGTTCTTCTTGTTGTTGTTGTGTAAACTAGTTAAAATCGCTACTCCTCTGTTAGTCGTGAACGAATGATTTCCAAATTTATGGGAACATAGTCGTGTGATATATCGTTTGAAAGGTGATTCAATGTAGATCACAATTATGCCTCGCGCAATTTGATTAGGGGCCTGGTGGCCCACCCCCACTTTTTTCGGCAATTTCCCTTAAAGTCGTTTTCTCATTTATTTGTGAGTCAAATATTGCGACAGTCGGTGGTACCGAATCATTGACACATACCAATACATGAATGGGGCCCTTTACTCTGTATGTGACACGGGGGCCAGGGGGCCCCATTTTTCAAATGGCTACTTCTACGTTAATGCTCGCTGAATCGGGCTGTAATTTCACATGGATATGAGCGGATGTCAAGAGCTTCTCGGAGACCTTTTTTTACTCGGTAGAACCGAGTCATTTAACTCAATTCTTGGGAACGTGGTACGTGCTATTCGGCACCGAAACGTTTCATTGTGTTCATTCAACGTGTTCATTCAAATTTGTTTTTCTGAAATAAAGCTCTAGTGTAAACGTAGCCAGTGTGTTGTTGGGTAATAACAGAAAAACTGGATGAAATGAAGTTGAAGCAACTTGTAGTAAATATTGACAATACAAGTAAATAAAACAATAATGCAATTCCAGACACAGCTGAGTGTAAACAGTAATATTTATATTTTATGTAAGGTCCTAAAGTTCTAATGCAAAAGCACAAATTCCTGATTGGGTCTTGTTGGAATATATTACAGCATACACAAAAATGTTGAACCATCAAAGTGCAAAGATAAGATGTATTCTATGTAATGCTTTTTGTTGTTACTATTGTGTAGTTCAGTGTGCTCAGAGTGACACTGTTTGTTAGTGTTGAATGAAACACTTTTTAGGACATGTGTTTCCATTACCCTTAGAAATACACAAATCCAAATATATCTCAGTAAAATATGGTAATGGAAACACCTGATTTTTGGAAAAAACAAAACAAAAAAAAAAACGCTCAAATATCACTAAAACGTTTATACGCTTTGATTTGAATGATTTCAATGATACCATGACTCTCTGGTACTTTTTAAAGCATGTAAATGTTTTAAATTGAGTCTGGTCACCTGAACGTGAAAAACCTCTCCACTCTGTGGTCACTCCATCCATCACAGAATTTATCTCATCTTTTCATCACTCGCTTCTTCTCTGCTTCTCCTTTGGATTTTCAGTGTCTATAAAATATTTACCATGTGTGGGCAGACTTCTATCTGAGGGATTTTAAAGGAGGGAGGAAAGCCAGTGGTAAGGAAAATAATATAAAAAGAGCAAGAGGAGGAGGGAAAGCAACGCTGGAGAACGGGTTGGGTGAGAGCAAAGGAATATTAATGCTTTGCTTTGAAACAACTGCTGATTGTAAATAAATCATCACAACTACACAGAAATGCTATGCGCGCTCTTCTCAGAGGATCCTATAACGTATTCTGATTATTTTTCCTACATCTCTACCTGTTCATTTTTATTCTCAGCTCCCACTCATGCCATAATGATGTTCACAGCCCTCTCGTTTCTTTCTGCTGGCTTACTATTATCTACATAATTTATAGGTCATTACAGGAAAATTATGTTTAGAGAGATAGAATACGCTCTATGTGTGAGTTTTAATAGAATAAATCATGATAAAAAACACAAATCTCACATTAAAATCCCTCAGCCAACTTTATGATACAGCAACATGTGTCATACTCAAGGTGTGGGGGTCAAATTAGGCCCCTTAGAGCAGGGGTTTTAACCTTGGGGTCACAACCCTGTTTGGGGTCACTAGACACTGAGAGGTGTTTTTTTAAAACAATTTATGTCAATTTTTGCTTATTTTTACAATTTTTTTGCAACTACAGCAAACTCACCATATTTTAACCTATTTTCATCACATTTTCTTGCAATATTTTTGCTCCTTTTAATGTATTTTTGCTGCATTATTCTCCAATTTCTGACACTTCTACATCACATTTAAATGTATTTTTTCCACGTTCAACACATGTTCAGCACTTATAAATCAATTATAAGTCAATTTAACCACATTCACCATTTGCCATGCCCATTATATTTTCCACTTTAAAGCCAATATTGACACTTTGAACCCTTTTTACCACGTTTTTTGTCTGTTTTTGTCCACACTAATTATTTTTTTAAAATCCCATTTCACCACCTTTTCCACCATTTTTGGTCACATTTTAACCCATTCTATTTCGAATTAAAACAAGGATTTCCATCTTTAAGATGGCTATAATAATAATAATAATAATTAACGTTCCTGGATAACAGTGGATATTATTCAGATGAATAAATAAATGTAGTTATCACAGATTCATAGAACAATGGATCATCATTTTACTGACTTGATGGATGGACCCCATGACTTAACTCACAATCTTTTCATGATCCTGTAATTTTCCTTTAAATCATTCCTCAAACTTTTCACAAAATGAAACAAAAGTTGGTCAATATAAATAAATCAGTAAATAAAGGACTTTTAGGTGAGGACAGGGATTGATAACTGTCACTTATTGCCTGACATACTTTACACATCATTTATAGGACGAGGACAGATTCATGTTGAAATGAGTCGTTTTCATGTCTAAAACCTGCAGCCCATTAAAGATCAAACTGAGTCCTGGCCTAAAGAGTGTTCAAAGTGAAATAAATATAAAGTATAAAAAGAAGATGGTTTCCTTCAAAATAAATACAAGAGAAAAAAAAAATATTTTTTGTTGATTTTATTTTAAATGTTTTGTCCATGTGTTTTTAGGGCGGGGCTATCAGACTCAAAACGCCCTGACTTTGTTGTTCTTCTTCTTCTTCTTCTTCTTCTTCTTCTTCTTCTTCTTCTTCTTCTTCTTCTTCTTCTTCTTCTTTTTGTGTACACGAGTTAAAATCACGACTCCTCTGTTATTCATGAACAAAATAGGCAGAAATCTGTTTGCTATAATCTATGGATGTGTACGCATTGATGCTCGAAGCCCGATTTTTGATTTAAGGGCCAAAACAAAACAAAAAACAAAAGTCAAATATTACAACAGTTGGTGGTACCGAATCATTGACACTTACTAATGTGTGAATGAGGCCCATTACTCTGTGTGTGCCACGGGGGTGCCAGGGACTGAACCCGGAGACGTTCCACGGGTGCGGCTGTAGTTCATCAGAACTTGTCATTTAAACAGAGCAATGCCATCGTTAATGTTGCATAATCAGTGTGACCTGATTGGTTTTCTTGTTTTAGGTTGTAAACGTCACTGTGGTGATAGTTTTAATTCATCTGTTGGAAATAAAACTGATGATCCTGTGCATCAACATGTCGAGTACAGATTCACAGCCATGTTTTTATGATATAAAACTGTACTTTGTTTGGTTTTTAATCTGCCAGGGGACCCATCTTTGCACAGAAATGTGATATTTAAAGGTTAGACTCAACCCTAGGTGATAAATGGTTGTTATTTAACACATCTCTAATGACTTCATCCTGAACGTTCCCATAAACTGCCTGGACTGGAAAAGAAAAAGGAAAAAGAACTGATGGGATGGAGCACAATGATGAATGAGATCAAAAGCTATCTCCTGATCTGCATTACTAATGTAAATATTAATGTGAGAGGGCTAAGATGAAGGGGTAACCATGGCGACAACAATCTCTCTCCTCATGGCAGGCTATTTCTTTTTTTTATGAATACATTTAAAGCCGATCTGGGTTGAAACAGTGATGCTCTTTAGGTGTCCACACTGTGTCCGACATCAGGGGTTCTCAACCTTGGGGTCGCGAGACACTGGGAGGGGGTCGCTAGATGCCTTTTTTTTACCCTTTTTCTGCAACTACACCAAATATGTCATTTTTTCTTGCCATATTTTTGCTCCTTTTAATGCATTTTTCTACATTTCTCCCTTTTCTGACACGTCTTCGTCAAATTTGAAAGTTTTGTCTGCACATTTTTTCCCACTTTCAAGACATGTTCACCACTTATAAACCCTTTCCACCATTTTTCCACCTGATGTCACATATGTTGACCCATTATTGTCACTTTTCCCATTTCACCACCTTTTCCACCATTTTTGATCACTTTGAACTCATTTTATTTGTGATTAAAACCAGTATTTCCATCTTTAAGATGACTATAATAATAATAGTAATAATAAACGTTCCTGGATAACAGTGGATATTATTCAGATGAATAAATAATTGTGGTTATCACAGATTCATAGAACAATGGACCATCATTTTACCTACTTTATGGATGGACCCCAAAAGGCCCCCTGAAAAAGGTTGAGAACCATTGTCCGATAGAACCTCTGAAGAATCATGTAATCAGCATTACATCCTGTTTGTCTTCAGGTGGGAGGGACCATGTACAACACGGGGCGCCACGTGTCTCTGCGACTGGACAAAGAGCATCTGGTCAACATCTCTGGTGGTCCAATGACGTACAGCCATCGTCTGGAGGAGATCCGGCTACACTTTGGCAGTGAGGACGGTCAGGGATCCGAACACCTGCTGAACGGACAGGCCTTCTCTGGAGAGGTCAGTGTTGGGGTGTCAATGCATTTTAGCTTTTTGCCTATATGTGATGTAGCGATACTGTCCAACACTAGATTTAGGAAGTGTTCGAACACCCCCAGGTTTTAAAATGCCTAGATTATGGGCGTCACTCCTAGTAGTTAAGACACACCCAGTCACAGCAGCCCCGCCCCCACAGCGCTGCACAGTTCCACATGGAGCTGTCAATCAATGCTCACTGAGGAAACCATTTCCTCCTATCTTTTAAAGGAGGGGCGGGGCCAACAGTGACGGTTAGTGATGTCACTGATCTAATCATTTAACCCATAGAGTCAGTCACTGATATTTTACAACTAAAACCAATACATTACAATACACTAACTAGAATGTGACGAGTCGGACTAAGATCAATAAACTACATTATTTATTCAATCATACATGGATCGAGCACAAATATTGTTAAATAGTTTTTACATGTGGTGCAAGTTGAATGACATAACTAGTGTGTATGCTTTTATTAAATTAACCACCAATAATCCAATAACTCCCACCATAAATAATGTGCTTATTCATGCTCTGACATCTGACTGAAAAAAAATACACATTAGCTTAGCGCTTTGTTGCTAATTAAACATGTATGAAACAGTTAACAACGATGTATATTACTGCGTAAAATGACCAAAATACATCATAAACACTATTTACCAACTGAAAACATTTACAGAGCAGTATTTATCACACAAAGCTGTAAAAACCCAAACAACCTTTAGTTTTTCGAGTTTTCCACCTCTCATTAGCTTTGAAACACCATAAACAAAGTATATTCAATAACACAAAGCAATGAAAAAACCAATACCAATGTCCACCAAAATGATCTTTAATGGCAAGTATCTGCCAATAACATCAGCCATCTGTAATTCTACTTTTACAACAAGTGTAATGTAGCAAACCAAATATTAAGAACATTTGTATTGAACAACCAAACAAAATGGGCTGCATTTTTCTCTCAGTGACACATAAACAATGAGATCATGTGTTTTGTAATTTCACCAATAATCAACTAAAGCTGCACTATTTGAACAGAATAATAAACAAAGTCAGATGTTTCTGGTTTGGCTGAGCAGAAACACACGTTTACGTCCTGATGAGTGAAAAAAAGCAATAGTGCAGCAGATTAAATGCATATTTAATGAGAATCGTTCACTTTGGTATAAAAGCATAACATTTGGCACAGATACTAAGGGCCACTATTTTGGAAAAAGGTGTTGGACACTGAAAAATTCAGTATGGGGCCATTTTTCAAGATTTCATTGCTATTCAATAGTTATTATATAAACAGAAAATGCTCGGATCGAGCCAAACAAGGTGTCAGTGGAAAGGTCTGGTCCTCCTGAGTCCAAATATGTGCTTTTTAACTAGAGGCCGAATTACGCATGAAGGAGGCCACAGGAGTTTGGTGTTTTCCTGCACCAAGGTAACCTTGGTCAATGGGAGGCATTTGAGTGTTTCGCCTCTAGTGGACGTAGTTCTAACGCTGCTTAGGAGTGATGCACATATTCAGACTCGGGAGGACCAAACCTTTCCGCTGACACCTCTTTTGGTCGGATCGGAGCATTTGTTGTTTATATAATAACCATTGAACAGCAATAACAGCCATCTAGAAAAATGGCCGCCATATTGAATTTTGGAGTGGCCGACGCCTTTTTCCAAAATAGTGGATCTTAGAGAGTATTTGTGGCAAATTTCATGCTTTTATACCAAAGTGAAGGATGTTTTTTACTAATTTGCTGCAATACAAAGATTTGGTGGCAGAGCAAGCTGACATATGGTTAGTTCTGTCTGGAAACGCCCACATTTCAGGATTGCCCCGCCCAGAACGTAACTGGGATGAACAGATGCTAGAGTTGTAAATCTTTGTCTGAACTTCACCAGGCCGGGTCAGGTAGCATCACATGAAGCTGCTCATCATGTTTACTGTTGTATACAGCAGGGTTTCTCAAATGGTGGCACATGTCCCCCTAGGGGTACGCAATGGCTCTACAGGGGGTACTTGAGAGTGACAGAGAGAGGAAAGTTAACAAATAAAAGCATTGAAAATATGGGGTTTTATAATGTTTATCTTTAGTTTAAAATGATAATCACACTAAATATTACCACAAAACGACAACAAAAAGAGAGAAAAACATACTGAATAATGAAAAGAACAAACAACAACAAAATATACACAATTACACTAAAAATACACAAACACTAAGATAGAAAAAGACTTACTGTTACCAGCAACACACAACATGACAACAAAGACACACAAGATTACTACAAAATACACACAAAAATAACAGAGAAACATACAAAACGACATAAGGAACAACCAAACAACACCAACAAAACACACACACACACATATTGAGAAAATTTTAATATTACCAAAAACACACAAAACAAGAGAAAAATATGCTGAAAATAAAAAGGAACAGACAGACAACAACAAAATACTCAAAATGACACCAAAAACACTCAAAATGATGATGGAAATGAATAAAACATGAACTGAAAATACGAAGATCTGTGTTGGTCCCACATCAGAAATAAATCTATTCAGAATGCACTAAATACTGTTTCTTTCCCCTTATTTACAACATGAGATTATTTTAAATGTGTGTTATCACTCAATCATTCATCAATCGGACAAAGTACTCGTGGCCCATAGTGATGTGTGACATTTCACTTTTTTTAATGGGTGAAACAATTTTCTCCAGAGGTTCTGAGTGTTGAAATAAATGAGTCACTCATTCCACAGCTTTTTGTTGGCGTCATTATCTGAACAACCAATTTATGTAGCAACAAAATAATTGCAGCTGTAACAGGCACATTTATGATCAAAAATGATGATCATTTATCCTCCCTGTGTGAGAGCTGATATTCAAACTCTGAGAAAACAAGGATTCACGGTTTATAAAAGCTGCCTTTTGGTTTTTAGATTTAATCACAGGCTTCACTGTGTTTGTGTGGAGTTTAAATGATGAGGAGGAATGTGATATTAAACTGTTTTAGTGGAACGAATATCACAAGTAGGGCTAGAAATGTGTGTGACTCCACATTATGTAGTGGTACAGTGATAGCAATTGGTTTTACATGGTTGTGTGTATTGTAACTAGTTAGGTGTTAGCATGATTATTTATGTAACGTATATATATATAGTATATATTACAGTAATCCTCCAATAACTTACACACAAGATTAGCTGGGGAAACAATTCTACTTGAATTTTTATCAAAAAATCAAATATTTCAAGTAATGCAAGTAATAATCGGCTATAAACTGCAAGGTGTGAAAAAGATCATTTTGGATTAAAATGGTGTCTTCACTCAGCTATGTTTCTGAAGCATTGCTAAAACAAAGTGGTGCTTTTATAGAGTAACAAAATACATTTTCATTACCATTAAAATTCATATATTTATGTACAATCTACATCTTATTGATACTGTAATTTATGGTAGGGTTGGAAACCCTTGGTAACTCACTATTCTCCAACTTCTATTTACTGGACTTTTCTACTCTTTCACTACAGAGTGCACAAAACAAACACATGTAATAATTCTAACTCCAATGTTTTAGAAGACACTGAATATATGAAGGGATTGACTTCATGCAATGTAAGACATGACAAAATACTAATATACAGGCTATATATGAAATTATTTAAGATAGTTAAGCATTTAGTTGCTTTTCTCTGGATGTGACAATGAACACTTTTACATGGGAGCTAAAATTATAAGTTAAATCCTATTTAAATTGACCTTGTGAACACTTAATTCCGAATGCAAATGTAATTCCGAATTCAACTTAAGTCCGAATTCGGTGGTTGGTTTATTCTGATTTTAATTTAGTGTTAAATAGTTCCTCTATCTTGTAAACGTTAATTCCGGTCGTTCTGCACATGCACGACTTGCTGCAATGACGCTCTGGTGACGACATAATCCAAGATGTCTGCCTCGGCTCTATTCCAGGCAGACATCTTGGATTATGTCGTCACCAGAGCATCATTGCGGCAAGTCGTGCATGTGTAGAATGACCGGAATGAACTTAAAGTGGACATATCATGGTTTTAAATCCTTCCTTTTTACATATAAATCATACAGTTATGGTCTATATAAAGCAGAACTGCAATGCTTGGGTCTGAATTCCTCATTATTATAGCTCCACCCCTTTTCTACGCCTTTTCTGATGTGCTTCTGAGAGCAACTCGTTTTGGTGCGGTCTCTTTAAATGCAAATGAGACACTTCATACCCCGCCCCCTCTTCAGGTGACACTCGGTTCGACTCCACCCTGTTCGGCCATTTTTGTAGTTTGATAGAAGAGATACGGCTATGTAGCGGTGCATAAACTTTTTATTCAGACGTTATTTATAAAATGTCAACAACGTTAGACTTGTCCATCCAGCCTTACATGTTCCAGCCAGAGTCTGACCCAGTGGAGCGAGATGAAAATGAAGATGATGAACCTGCAGAACCCTAACAAGTGAGCTAACACAAGCACCGAGCTAACGCTAGCGCCAAGCTAACGTCACGAAATGCATTTTAATACAGTCTTTTCAAAGACAAAAACATCAAAATGAAATGACTAATGAAAACTTTAGACTTAAATTAAATCACGTAGGCCATATCATCAAGGATCTAAAACGAGCACACAGCGCTAACATATGAAGACGGTGCAACTGCTAATGCTAACAACACAATGACAGGGACGTCTTATCATCACACTTTTTAGCGTTATTTACAGTTTACCGAAGTGCTCTGTTCATCGTCTCCAAAGATAGAAGGAATTGAACCCTCAATCAGACAAAGTCTTTCTGTAAATCCTTCTTTATACTGGTGGAGGTTGATGAAGCAGTCATCATTGAAGTGCTTCACACACACTAAAATGACCTTACCCACAGATGTGGTACATTTCTATAAAAAATAAAACTCAACCAGACACTTTGAAAAGGTTCTGATGCTGGGAGACGTTGTAATGAAGCGTGTGGGTTACTACATCCAACAACCCAACATTTAGACTTATCCTCTCGTAACTTCTGCATCCTTGAGCTTGGACTACAAAATAAAAGCCAGAAATAAAAATGGCGGATTGCTCGAAGTGTTGGACCTGGAGTTGATGTACTAATTTGGCAGTTCTGCTGCAAATACTGTGACGTAAAAGTTCAAAAAACGTAATAGAGAATAGAAAAATTGAAAAAGATTGAAAAATATGAGCAAAACAGAATATAAAGATATCAACGGAGCACCTGAAGAGACAAATTTGATTTTTTCTGTACTTCTAAGCACTAAATATACATCAAAATGCATTTAAGGGCTAAAAAAGTAGATTTAACATGATATGTCCCCTTTAAAGCGGAAGTAAATGAGACTATTTATTTATTAAGAGCCTTAAAAAACATGGATATAATGAAAAGAGTGGATGGACCATACCTGTCAAGACCGGGAATCTCCCGTATTTTAACCCTCTTTCCCGCCATCTTCCCGTATTAGTATTTTCCCATAAATATCCTGTATTTTAATGTAATAATAATCGAAAGAACTTCCACCTGAAGTGACCTGAGTGACAGTTCTCACGAGATTAGTGCTGACAGCGGCAACAAACCTGGAAATAACAGAACAGAGATGATGAATGAAAACATTCTGGTGAAAAAAACAAAGAACTGGTGTAAATACGTTGTAAAATATAAGATAGAGTTTATCTTCATAAAGACCATCAGGATGTGACACAGTTACACGTTCTGTTAGATTAATAACTGATATTTTAACGTCTACCACAGCAGAAGGAACCACGTAAGTCACCATGAAAAATCATCCAATCACAAGCTCCACAAATATACACTGTATATGAAGTGTTAAATAATGTAAAGTCTGTAATAAATGTGTCTAATAAGTCATTAGTGAATACCAGAGAACCACATGAGTGAGTATGAGAAATTATAATAAAATATATAATAAAATAAAATGTTAATATTTAACTTAAAGACAAGCAACGTGAAATTAACAGTAAATATGCAACTTGTTGACTTGTATATAAACTGTAAGTATATTAAATAAACACATGTGGTTCATATACACATGTTTTTATTTAAGCTGTTTTATAATTCAGGAAATAGGGCTGGGCGATATATCGAGATTATATATGTATATATATATATATATATATATATATATATATTATTATGTATCAAATACTAGTTTTAGGAGTCACTGCTTTTACTACTCAGAACAACATGTTAGATGATTAATGAGTGACACATATTGATCAGCTGTTTGTTAATAAATGTCTCTGTGTAGCATTTTGCATCAAATTGTTTTTCTGGTCAGACTTTATTTGATAAAATTTTTGAGATTTATGTGGTTAGTTAGTTTATCATTCTACTAGATGTTAGAGCTACGATCTTTACCATAGAGCAAATATGTATTATTTATTATGGTTTTCCTGAGTTTTACGGGGCTTTATTTACCGGTGATTAGTTCCTATCTCCTTCTGCTGCTCAGAGTAAAGTCAAAACTACAATAAAAATAAAAGTGAAAACACTTCTCATGTGGTCTTCCATCCTGGAGCTGACAATAGACGTGAATATGTCACATTCTCCCCCCGTCCAATCAGAACCCTTCCCAACCCCCAGACCTAAAGCAGAATTTAATAAAGATAAATAAACCTGTTTTCCACATAAACCTCAATTCAGAATGACTATTTCCATGTAAACACGAAGCAGAGCACTTTAATTCTGAATTTAAAAAAAACATCTGAAGCCAAACCTCACTACTAACTTCTGACTGGGTAAACTGGGAGCTCTTATATATCAAAAAGAACATTAATCAAAGAACGTTAATCATGAATAGTGGAGTAGTAATTGTCAGACTCTCCATGGCAACAAGAGAAATAATAAAAAAAGATCTATGGGATTTATTCCAGTGATGGTGATTTATGGTAGTGTTACTCAGAGGAAGAAAACAACAGTTATGGCAGAGCAGTGCACGGTGGAGTGCACGTGTACAACCACAGCAACAATACGTGGTAGAGAATAAGAGGAAACCCCTGAAATACTATGATATCCACCATAGTTTAGCTCAACTACTACTCACACTACTCAGTTTATGTTTGTTAGTGCATGAGTAGACTTTACTAGTAATACTAGTAATCCTAATCCAGCTCCATAGTACAGGCCTCCAGCATCAAACCGCTAAACTACTAAACACTAGTGATGTTATGAGATGTGTCGAGGCTACCAAACATGTGTTGAGTAATGGAGGGGGCATATCGAGGCCTGTGTCGTTTGGGGGAGGAGCCTAAAATGATGACGAGCGAAGCTTCGCTGCTCGGCTGTACCATGTGACTGTTTCAGGAAGCGGTTCAGAGTTTGTCGGTAGTTCAGAGATTAAATTCCAGACTTTTTTTTGATAGTGTCATGGATTTCCCTTTGTCTTAATGTAGCTGTGATGATGTTGATGTTGAAAGATTCTCCTCTGATGTGACATAAATATAACACTTATTACCATATGAACAACCATGGCTTGTCTGGAGAGATACATGGTCAATGCGTGACACAGGAAAAACGAGTTCATATACTATGCTCTTAAGAGAAATCTAAAACCAACATATGGTGTCTAAATTAGCTTTAGCTTTTTACCCAAAAAAAGAAAGAACAACTGTTTCTTGTCAACTGTAGGTGGCAAAACCCCTGTTTGTCAAAGAACTGGATTCAGATTCAGACATTTCTAAAACCAGCAGCTGTTTCTGGAGGAAGAACGAGTCTGAGACAACGACACCTTCAATGTTTCACACACAGTATATCACACTTACAGCAGAGACTACTTGTTCTTCAGTGTAAAAACGTGTGTGCATGTATCAGAATAAACCAACAATCAGGTTTAGTTAAAACAAGTATATAACCTTAAATGATTACAATAAAACGTGGTTAATATACCACAACTGTTGAGATTTAATTCATACAGTTTAGAGAGATTGTTAATGTCATTCTATGTCATTTCACAAATGGCCCAACATTTAGAAATTTCTACAAATTGTTCCTTAATGTTTCAATAGTCACACTGTACATTTTTAGTGAGATCAGATGAAAACTTTTTGAGATATGGACAGTTTACTGAGGGGGGTAGGTGTCCTTTTTCTTTCATTTTAATCTTTCAATATCTCACAAACTACATCACAATTTATAGTATAAATATTACTCTTTCTGGGGATATAAAACAAGTTTTCTTCATGTGACTTCATTTATTTTTGGACCACAACTTTGGTGCTTTCTTCAACCAATTGGCTCAAACGCTATGACTTCATCTGACCATCGCTCCGAAAAAGTAAACATGAAAACAGGACTAGCATTAATCTCCAGTCCAGACTAAATTAACACACACTCACTAGTCACGTGTACTCATGTACTAGTAGAGTTTTACTATAGTCTGAGATAACAACTTTACGCTCAAACGACTCAACGGTAGAACTACAAGAAAAGAAAGAGAACGTTTCTTTGAGGGACATCCAGGCTATTGTCCACATGTCTCTAATGATTATTCATTTAAAAAACAATGACAATCACACTTTGGGACGGATTCACTAAAGGTTTATGGGTATTAAAACGTGTGCAAACATCACACTATGTGCTAATAAGGGGTCACAATGCGCACAGTGCGTTTCCCTCTGATAAATACGTAAAGTAGGCGGATCTCATAAAGGGCACAAAAAAATGGCAGGAGGAAGTGCAAAAAATAATAATGCAGTGGACGCAATGCAATTCATCAAATCTGGAACCGTTTGTGTGTTTCTGCATCAAAAAATAGTACGACTCAGAGGAAGGTGTAAACACACACACAGAGATCATAGCTGCAGTGAATGTTGACACATTACACAGCAGAGATGGAACAAAGGCTCCAGAGTAAAGAGTGTGTGAGGGAGAGAAACGTCACGCTGCCGTGCAAACACCGGACGTCCATACGATGTCTGTGTTCCTCTTCGTGTTTTGACAAACTCTCGTGTCGCGTTGATGGTAAGGAGCGCCATGTTAGGATCAGCAGCGTCATTTACGCAGTGATGGAACTGGTTGAAATCTGAGCGTGTGATGACTCAGCACTGCTCAGGAGCTCAGACCTGCTGGATGATGCTCAGTAGATCATCTTCAAATGGTGCTGACTGCGGACTTTTTTCTGTTGCTGCACCAGACAGAGAAGTTCACCAGCCTCCAATATAACTTTCTTCAAATGTCATTTTGTGCTTCTGTGCTCTCACCTCTCCACGTTGAATGAGCAAAAAGTTCATTTAAATCTCAACCACGTCTATAACCACCTATTAGTGCCACAATGTTAGTGAATTCCCCACAGCAGGTGAGGAAACAGCTCCACCAACGGATTTAGGGACACACCTGGTTTATTAGCCTTTATTTCACATCTTAGTGAATCAGCCTCTGTATGTGCAACACCCAGTGTTTATCACAGCTCATTTAAGGATTATCATCTATTGCTTTATAAAGACATTATTTTCATATAGGCTAATGTTTTTGCATATATACTGTATATAAAAAGAATAACGTTCAGCTAAATGATGTTTGGACGCTACAAACTTTTCAGTGAACAGAGCTGTGACTTCAGAGTTTGATAATGAGTTTCATAGTGTGTTGCTTCCTCTACGTCTATCTCTACAGAGTGAGGGAAGGTTGTGTGTCCTTGAAACGTGAACAAAGAGAGAAAGATTAAACTTTTAAAAGCAGCGGTCTGTGGGAGGAGGGCAGTATTTCCTTATTAGTGTGAGCCAGTTGTGTCTCTTTCATTAAAAACTGTTTGATAAATACCTGAGTACCTGTGTGTGTGTGTGTGTGTGTGTGTGTGTGTGTGTGTGTATACACTACTTCATGCATACTTAGGTTAATTGTTAGTGTCTATCC
This sequence comes from Gouania willdenowi, assembly GCF_900634775.1. NCBI lineage: Eukaryota > Metazoa > Chordata > Actinopteri > Blenniiformes > Gobiesocidae > Gouania > Gouania willdenowi. The sequence goes on from NC_041062.1 coordinate 24,347,405, forward strand.
CTAAAACTCATTTTGTCTCTTCAACCAATCAATTGCAATTAAAAGTTCAAATGACACAAAGGAAAGAACAAAGGGTTTATTCTTGTCATAAAGGTCCTGTACTATGAAGCTGGATAAATATATCCTGATATCTTTCACCTAACCAAACATTCTCCATCACAGAGCAGAGTGGTGTTCCATAAAGCAGGTAATGTTCAAACTCTGAGTATGTTACCATGGCAACCTTGTCCGTGAACTAAACCTGGTCACTGGCAGGTTTTATCAAAGAAGCCTTGGGTTTCTACCTGGCTCCGCCCACCTGAATATTGTTTCTGAACACTTTAATGAACCTTAACACTTTTCTCTGAAACACATTAGTAACATCACACACCACAGACGTGTTCACATCATTACTAATGTTGTGTTGATTTACCTTTACCTTTTTTTTGTTATAACGGTAGTTTTCTTTCTAACATTGTAGATGTAGATCATTAAGTGAAACACACTGAGAGGTTGATCTACATTAAAACATCTACTGACGTCTGGAGTAAAGTTCACTGAATATAAACCTGTAGATAATATAAAGATGGAGATGATAATTTAAATTAATACACTTTTAAGGCTCGATTGTTGTTTTATATTATTATACAGTTAAATCTGTAGATCATACATCTATGAAGGTATGATGGAGCAGTGAATTGTGACGCTGCTCTTGGAAGCGATGGGTAGCGGGCGTGTGTGTGTGTGTGTGTGTGTGTGTGTGTGTGTGTGTGTGTGTGTGTGTGTGTGTGTGTGTGTGTGTGTGTGTGTACACGTGCGCTAAGGCCTCGTTACTGATTTGCAGTTGGTCACAGCTGCTGTAGAGGCTTGAATTAGATTTAGATTAGTTTAGCCATTGAGGCGAAGCCCTTTAGGTGTAAAACCTGTGCGTGCGCGTGCGCGTGTGCGTGTGTGTGTGTGTGTGTTCTGCAGCAAAGAGCTTCTCTGTCTCATCTGAAAATCAAACTTCTTGCCCTTTTAATAAGTGCTACATTATTCCTAATATTATCAGTGCACTTGGCAGCTGATGTTTTCACACACGTCTAATTATCTTCTGCTTTGACAAAAGGAAAGAGGAATAAAATCTTTGGATATAATCTACCTTTAGATGTGGCTCCAGTGTTTAAAGTGACAAAGGCGTCTGTTACACCAAATGTAATGTGAAAGGATTACAGCTGTACTTGAGCACAGAAAATAAAAGACGATATAAACCCTACATGAAATGCATCGTGGGAATTCCAATTAGAATGTGGAGAAAGGAATGTGTTCATCATTCCTGCCAACGTTTAGTAAAGCAGCTGTGAGTGAGTTTACGATTGATTTCCTCTCTTTTTGACAAAAACTGTTACTGAAATGTAAGAATTTTTTACAATATTAATACAGTGACCAAATAGTGGTGGAAAAGGTGGTAAAATGGGATTATAGTGAGCAAAAACACACAGAAAAAAGTGTTAAAAAGGGTTTAAAGTGTCAATATTGGAACAATTAGTCTAAACTGGCAAATAATGGGCATGATAAATGGTGAATAATAATAATAATAATAATAATAATAATAATAATAATAATAATAATAATAATAATCATGAAATATGGTGAAAAGAGGTTAAAAGTGTCAAAATATGTGACATTAGGTGTAAAAGTAATGTAAAGGGTTTATAAGTGCAGAACATGTCTAGAAAGTGGAAAAAATGTGCAGAAAAGACATTAAAATATGATGTAGATTTGTCAGAAATGTGAGTAATGTTGCAAAAATACATTAAATGGAGCAAAAATATGGCAAGAAAAAGTGATGAAAATAGGTTAAAATATGGTGAATTTGGTGTAGTTTCAGATGAAAAAACAAAGGTTTTCTGTGATGTTTTCTTTGGTCATTTGATAATTTTTGTTTTTGTTTTGTCTATTTTGACTCTGAGTGTTTATGTTGTCATTTGGTTTAATTTTGTCTATTTTTTAAGTAATTATGTGACATTTTGTGAACTTTTGTTATCATTTTGTGTATTTTGAGTCATTTAGTGTTATGATTTTTGTTTTGTTTAGTTTCTTTTTTTGCTTTGTGCATTTTGTATTATAAAGTATTTTTGTGTCATTCTGTGTGCTTTGGATTGGTTAAAAGTTACAAGTGAGAGTGGCCAAAAACTCACAGAAAAAGTGATGAAAATGATTTAAAGTGTCAACATTGGAACAATTATTTTAAACTGGCAAATAATTGGCATGACAAATGGTAAATGTGGTTAAATTGGTAAAAAAAAAAAAAAAAAAAAAAAGCATGAAAAATTGTTAAAATAATGGGTCAACATAAGTGAAGTTAGGTGTAAAAGTGGTGTAAAGGGTTTATAAGTGCTGAATATGTCTAGAAAGTGGAAAAAATTGTGGTGAAAAGACATTGAAATGTGATGTAGAAATGTCAGAAATGGGAGTAATGTAGCAAAAATACATTAAAAGGAGCAAAAAATATGGCAAGAAAAGTGATGAAAATATGGTGAGTTTGGTGTAGTTTCAGAAAAAGGGTAAAAATAAAGAAAAATAGGCTTAAATTGTTCAAATATTCCTGGTTTCTTCTGCTTTGACAAAAGGAAAGAGGAATAAAATCTACCTTTAGATGATGGCTCCAGTGTTTAAAGTGACAAAGTGACGTCTTTTTAGAAAATAAAAGATGGTATAAACCCTACATAAAATGCATTGTGGGAATTCCAATTAGAATGTGGAGAAATGAATGTGTTTATCATAAAACAGCTGTGAGTGAGTTTACGATTGATTTCTTTCTCTGACAACAACTTCTGCTACTTTGTTGTGGATTCAGTGGAGTTCAGTGTGAAGAATAAAGCACCAGTGATCCATCACAGGAAAAACATTCATCTCCTTTACTTTCATCTGTTTTCAACAAATGTGTGTCGAAGTGAGGCCATCGAGGCTTTTGATCACAGATATCTGCTGATTCAGCACAAAAACACAGGTTTTCAAACAAAAACTACTTTTTACTTCTTTACTCGCTGTAGCTTGGATCTATACATCATTCTTTCTGTGATATTAGTTTTCATTCTATAAATGTACCAAACACACAACCTTCTCTTTTATATTTAATCTGTATCTGCTGTATCACATGACTGCTCTAAACATTTATTCTGTATGATTTAAACATTCTTGTGGATAAATTTGCTTAATTAGTCCATTTCCTGTTCAAGTTTCCTGTTTTTTATTGAAAATATTGTTTTGATATAATAAAAAATCTTGTTTTTTATTGCTATGGTATTGATAAAACATATGGAATAGATTGAAGAATGATAAAAAACATTTCCCTGAATGTTTCACTTAAGGCCAAAATTTAAATATAATCAGAATTGTTTTGTAAATTATATTCAAACTTGTACCATTTCACTGCAAAAACATGCAGAATAAAAATGAATAAAGGTAAAAGTATGATGAAATAACTGCTCCCTATTTACAAATTTACAAAAAAGAAATGTATTTAAGCTTCTATTGCAGGGGTGTCAAACTCATTTTAGTCCAGGGGCCAAATACGAAGCAGGAAAATGAGTCATTTAATCATTACTGTGCTGTAGTTTACGCTTCCACATATAAATAAATGATAAAAAAATGTACGGCATCAATAATATCAAAGCAATAAGTGACAGATTTCAGTCCCTGCAGGATCTACACTTTCAATTTATTTGATTTTCTGGCCAATTTTCATGTAATTTGGGGACATTTTGTGGAATAATTTCAAGAAAATTTCAGGATTTGGGAAATATGTATAGTTCTTTTAACAATTTGAGATTAAAAATGTCTTTCATCATGTGATGAAAGCATGGGGGGCGATGTGAGCCCTGCTAATATTATGGAGTTTCATTGAATTTGTGTATTAATTTGGAGATACTGTATCTAGATGAAATATGTACAACTGTATTAGTTGGTAATTTACACAATGTTTTTTTGCTTTCTGCTGCAGGCCAAATTGGATGCTCTATAGGGCCGGATTTGGCCCCCGTGCCTTGAGTTTGACACGTGTGATATTTTGGGTTGATACATTTGTGCATCAGATTCCAGTCATCAACCTCACCACACGTACAATAATACCAGTTAATAATAGTGATCAGAAGGATCAGGTTTATTATAAAACCCCGTCTTCACCATAAGAAGTTAACTGTTGAACCCCAGAATAATCAGATTCATCTGTTTTTGGATTTTATGGAATTTTAAAATCCACAGAAAAATGATGAAAATATGTTCAAATATGGTGAATTTGGTGTAGTTTCAGATGAAAGAACAAAGGTTTTCTGTGATGTTTTCTTTGGTCATTTGAGAATTTTTGTTTTTGTTTTGTCTATTTTGACTCTTTTGAGTGTTTTTGTTGTCATCTGGTTTCATTTTGTCTATTTTTTAAGTAATTATGTGACATTTTGTGAACTTTTCTATCATTTTGTGTATTTTGAGTCTTGATTTTTGTTTTGTTTAATTTCTTTTTTGTGCTTTCTGCATTTTGTACTTATGGATTTTGTGTATTTTAGTCATTTTGTGTATTTTTTTGTCATTCTATGTGCTTTGGATTGGTTAAAAGTTACAAGTACGAGTGGCCAAAAACTCAGAAAAAGTGATAAAAATGATTTAAAGTGTCAACATTGGAACAATTATTTTAAACTGGAAAATAATTGGCATGACAAATGGTGAATGTGGTTAAATTGGTAAAAAAAAAAAATTGTTAAAATAATGGGTCAACATATGTGAAGTTAGGTGTAAAAGTGGTGTAAAGGGTTTATAAGTGCTGAACATGTCTAGCACTAGCATGCCCAAGGTTTTCTTACTCCTGCTGCCCTGCCCAGAGGCCGCCAAATGACACTGATTTGCAACTCAGTGGGGCCACCTCTCTTATGTAAATAAAGCCATTCGATCGGAATGTGCAGCTGGGCAGTGACAAACTTTGGGGGTTGGTGTAAATGATGGCCAGTGTTGAGAAACCAGTTTCTCCCAGGTAGATGTTTGTTAATCCAAATAACATTATATGGAATCATTGGATAAGAATGGCCAAATTAATATGAGCCATGTGTGTTGTGATCAATTAATAAACCACAATAAATAAAATTAGAAAAAGAAAAACAGTAATAAAGCAACCAAGCTCCTGTTTCCTACTCCTGTATTTTCACTATTTACCTTTATTGTTTTTGAAAAGTGCTTATAAATAAAATGTATTGTTGCTATTTATGGTAAAGTGAGATTTCCGAGTGTGAAAAGGACTGTTTGAGTTCTCACTTTAAAAAGGTAATTTCACGAGGTCCACCATTCACTAACCAGGTCCATGATTATTTTATTAAGCTATTATTTTACAAATTTGAAGAAAGTGCACAAGATGCACAAAGAATCAATGCTTCAACAGGGAAAAACAATCTCAATCTCTGTTTACACCATCAGTTATGCTGACATTATCCCTCTTGACCTTTGACCCAATGCGGAAGTACTGAACCATAGTGAAAGTTTGAAAAGGCTTATCACCTCAAGGTGAATAAATAGCCAACTCAGGACAGATATTTCACTGACTCTGGCGACTGAGAAGCAAGGATGTCAAAAGTTTACAGCTCTCAGCAGGCTTTGGAGATGATCCTAAATGACGCCAACCCCTGTGACTCCGATGGAGAAGAAATATCCCTTCAGCTGAGTTCTGACTCTGAAATTTCTTCCGGTAAGATTTTCTAAACATCCTTTTTTTTGTTTGCTGATTATGGCAGTTGTGTTTTTAATGTTTCATTAATCACATCTCAAAAATATGATCACCCTATACATGAGGAGGATTCGCCACCTTCAGAAAAGAGAGGTCGCCTGGAGACACACGAGTGGCTGACAGAGACGGCAAAAGACGGCACAGTGTGGCGTGAAGAACAGGTCGGAAGGCCTCTCCATCACAGCCCAATTGAAGGTCACGTCACAGATGGAGAGCCAACTGCTTTGGCCAGAAAAAAGGTGACGAGTCGCTTACAGAGTTTCCTCTGCTTCATAACTCTGGAAATGCTTCGGACCATTCAGGAGTGGACTGTCCAGCATGCACTCCAGACACAACATGAGAACTGGTTCATGGCCATACCTGAACTAATGGCGTTCATTGCCATCCTGCTTCTGTGGGGGATTGTCCGCCTTCCATCGCTGCATGACGCATGGTCAGCAAAACTGGGACTGCCCCGATCAACAGGATTATGGCTCGAAACCGTTTCAAGGACATCATGCAGCATCTACGCTTCGACGACAAGGACACACGCGGTGAACGAGTTGCGACTGACCGGTTTGTTGCAATCTCTGACGTTTGGGGGTCTTTTGTTGCCAACTGCATCACTTCGTACAACCACATCACCATAGATGAGCAACTTTTTCCAACTAAGACTCGCTGCTGTTTCTTGCAATACATTGCAACGAAGCCGGACAAGTTTGGTATCAAGTTCTGGGTGGCATGTGACCTTAAATCCAAGTATATGTGCAAAATCATCCCATATCTTGGCGAAGATCCCAGTCGTCCACCTGGGGAGAGATTGTCTGAAAATGTGGTGATGAAGCTTATGGAACCGTTTATGGACAAAGGAAGAACTGTTACAACCGACAATTTTTTCACTTCATTGTCACTAGCACGTCGACTGCACAGCCGGAAGACCACCCTCCTTGGCACAGTCAATAAGATTCGCCGGGAGCTTCCAGATTCAGCTAAAAAGAATTTGGCCCGTGAGGAATTCAGCACACAAGTGTTTTCAACCTCTGGTGCCACACTGACTGTTTATGTGCCCAAACGAAAGAAGACTGTCTGCCTCCTCAGTAGCGTGCACAGCGTGGTGGAGACTGAGGCTACTCGGAAAAAAAAGCCGAACACAGTCACCGACTACAACAGCATGAAATGCGGTGTGGATGTCATGGACCAGATGGTTCGAAAGTACACTGTGCGTTCAGGAACACGGCGTTAGCCAGTCGCTGTGTTTTACAACATGATTGACATTGCAGCGCTGAACGCACATGTGCTTTATCAGGCATGCACTGGGGTCAAGGAGAGAAGGGTGGACTTCTTGCTGGAGCTTGCAAATGAGCTTGCCCGGTCTCATATGGCAGCCAAGGAGGTGAATGAGCAAAACCTTCAGCAACAACCACCCACACCTGATGTGGGGAAAAGGGCATTGTGCCAGGTGAAGTGTTGCTGCAGGAAAAACCGTGCCACCAAGCGTTGTATGTATTGTGACAAGTTTGCATGTGGCAAATGCATAAAGGAGGTGTGGCAGTGCCAAAATTGTTCACAAAATCTCTAATAAATAAATTTCACCAAGAATGCAAACAAACTGTTGCCGTCTCACTATTACTACTTACTACTTTCTGTTGCAAAAGTTGAAATATAAGTTGCAACCTCTATGTAGCTGCTGTATGGGAAACACAAAGGAGAATACAAAAGGTCTTTGTGTCCTGGAACCTACCTAGCCACCCCCCCCACCCTAGCTGAGGGGGGAGTAGTGGCCTCAGTAACATAACAATGGTCACAAGCTGAGTTGTTCACACCCGCCATCTGACACCAGCTTGGACTTTATAGGTATAGGTGTCAAATGACACCACTCTGGTCATGCTAGTGCTAGAAAGTGGAAAAAATGTGGTGAAAAGACATTGAAATGAGAATATGGCAAGAAAAGTGATGAAAATAGTTTAAAATATGACAAGTTTGGTGTTGTTTTAAAAAAAGGTAAAAAATAAGCAAAAATTGTTCAGAAAATATTAGTTTGTTGAAGGCTAACCCTAAGGTTGAGAACCCCTGGTTTACACAACGTTTGGTATATTGTATTTTCATAGATGCTTTGAAGTGAATGTATTATTATTATTATTGTCATAGAAGTGTAAACAATGAATAATTAAGTAAGTAATTTATTTAATTTTGCAGATAAATGTGCTGTACAGAGCTGTGGAGAAATGAATACAAGTGTAACATCATAATAGAATAATAAAACATGTGTATATATATATATTATAGGAGCAACATCATAAAAGGATAAAAACTATTTAAAACCCAGTTAATTAAAGCTTTTCTTTTCAACAGATTCTTAACGTGTCCACACAGGAGAGACTGGTGCAGCTGATTATGATTATATTGTGACGATGAAGGTTTTATTCTAAATATTTGGATGAATTCACCACAGCTATCCCGTGTCAGCTCAACGATGAGCCGTTACTCACTATGAACAGGTTTCAGCGACATTTCATTCAAATCTTTTCAAGTGTACAAGAAGGATTTTCCACAGGAAGCTGTTCCCAACGTTTTAAGCCCCATCGTTCCCAGGAGTCTCCTTCTAAATCCCATCCTGCTAATACAGCGCTGGTCACACACATCTTTTAGGGATGTTTCTGCTATTTCTCCAATTATCACGTGCAACGCTGCAGCATTGTGCACCATGTTGTAAGATGTTTGATTAGAATTTAGTCACGCTTTGTTCCCATGGAAACAGATGAAGGATTAAGACTAAGTGAGGAAATCCATGCAGTTTGGGAATTATATTTGATTACAGATACAGTGTGGAATTTATGAGCACAACAAATCACATGTATAGAAATCTGTGGCTTTCATAAACTTTCATAAAAAGAAAAGTGGGCTAATGGATGTGTATCATGTTCATTCCTCCTTTTATTCATCCAGTTAATCTACAGGAAGGAGGAGAGACGGAGGAAAGCTATAGAGAGGCTGTACATTTTAACATTTATACTATTACAAGTATTACATTATTATTAAATACTTGTATAGTATTGGCCAGTTCATGTGATGCATTAGTCACTATGGCAAAAGTACCAGATTCCTTACTTGAGTAAAAGTAAGTAAGTAAAGTAAAAGTAAAAAGTACAGGTTCTGAAATGTACTTAAAAGTACTTTTAAAAGTAAAAAGTATTTCTGTAAACACAGGATCATTTATAATGAATCTACTTTAACAATATTATTGTTTGAACAAACACTACCTGTCTAGTATCCTAATGTACAGTTAAAGTTTACACACTAGTGTATGCTGCATTATGTTTTCACATCACTTAAGGAAATAAAGATCTGCTCACTTTGGATCATAACAACAAATATAAACATCCATTCAAAACAAACTGAATATCAGCATTAAATAACAATACATTTCATTCTGAGTGAAAAACATTAAAAAATCTACTTTTTAAAGTCAAAAGTCAAAGTTCTAAGAGAGAAATTACATTTTTCTGACAAATAACTTGTTTTTAGAGGAAAAAAAAGTTGTACAGTTTATGGAAATAGGGTCAAAAATAACTTTTGCTTTTAATTTTGTTCAAAATAATATGCAATTTGATAATAATAGAAGTTGAAAGTCTGTTTTTCATGCAGAATCATCCTTTCATAGTCTTAGTGTAACTGTGCAAAGACGCTGTGAAACTTGTGGACATTCAATATTTTATTAAAAGAGAGAAAGAAATAAAAAGGCTAAATTCTGCTGTACGTGACCGTGCCGTTCTCATTCATTTATGAAGTCTGTGACACATGAATGTAATCAACACAAAAGGCCTCCACGATCGCGATCAACGCGTTTTAGATCAAACCACATTCACGCTGCAGTTATAAGACGTGCTCACGGATTTAAACCTCATAAACATACATTTTTAGCTGACGTGCGTCTAGGCTGGAAGTGAAAAAAAAAAGCCTTATTATGGGCGGGGCTCCAGGAGCAGTTAGGGCACGCCCAGTCTATACTATAAAATCTACAAAGAACAATCTATGCTATGCTAACTAGCTACTCAATACTCACTATAGCTCTCTATTCATTCAGTTCAACCACACCCACAGATTACAGTCCACAGGTGATAGTTTTCATAGGAGGGGGCGGGGCTAGATGTGAGAGGAAGACACCAAAATGTCACAAACCAACATTCTCAGCCAATAGAAAAAATGATAATAATATAGTAACTAGATTTCAATCCATAGAGAGCTGTCACTTTAACATTTTGACTTAAATATGAAGAGTTGGACTAGAGCCGATCAACTACACAACTTTATACCAAATACAATTGTTTTCAACATGTATATAAAAGTAGTTTGGTGGTTTAGTTACTTTGTAACCGTCTTAGTCTTAAAGATATCTTGTTTTACTGTGTTTTTATACTAAAATATCAGTTTTCAAGTTGTTTTTCTCTCCCTTTCATGAATGTTTTAGGTGGTTGTTAATTGAGTGTTTGCTAAACTTTGTATTTCTCTTATTAATATCATGCTGTATGTTTTTGATAGATTAAATATTCATCATGTTGTGTATAGGATCCAGTAAAGGATCCAGTGTCTGTGGGAAAAAGGCAGAAACAGAAAAGTGCTGCTATCCTATTAACTAGTCCAGTGGTTTTCAAATCCCTTTGAGCCACGGCAAAACTTTTACAACAATTTACAACACAGTGCAGCTGTACTGACATGAAGCACTTTTCAATTACTGTGCCTCCAAATGTTAAGGAATCTATAGCAACATAATTGCAGTAAGAACAGAGAACACATCCTGGGACGTGGCCAGTGAAATTGGATGGTTTCATACGGTGAACCTGATGAGCTTACACCAGTGTGACATGGCACAGTGCTTAGAAATCACAGGTGGTCCAATGGTAATATCAGTGCTGGTACTTACTATTGGACAGGCTGTGCTTAGGGATTTATTCTGGGTGTCATGGGCGTCAGCCTGGGGGGGTAAAAGGTACTGACTCAGAAATCTGTTTTATATATATGTACAAAATGCATTTTCAATATTTTTAGATTGGAATGAAAATGGCCATGTGGCCTGAGTGTCCCCATGATTGTAATCATTCTATACTAGTACAGTGTTCGTCAGAAGTATGTATTCATATAGTGGGAGGAGCTTAAGTAGAGTTGTCAATTATGTCCAAATGAGTTTGTGTTTGAAGGTTGGATGTACATAGAGATGTACATTTATTTGTGGGTGTAAAGTAAAATAGTGTGTGTGGTTTATCTGGTTTAATTCTATGAGACATGAACATGTTAATGTCTCATTTTTATACTTTTTTTGTTTGGTGTATTTTTCTGTAATGTATGTTTTTTTTGGAGTCATTATGTGTATTTTTGTATCTTTCTGTTGTGTTTTTGTGCATTTTCTGAATTTTTTGTATAAATATTTAGTTTTGTGTATTTTGAGTCATTTGCATATTTTTGTTGTTTGATGTATTTTTCTGTAATATATAATATATGATATGATATATTTTTTTGTTGTCATTTTTGTGTGTTTTTGTATAAATATTTAGTTTTTTATTTTACTCATTTCGTATATTTGTATTTGTATTTGCAAATACTGTGTGTGTGTGTGTGTGTGTGTGTGTGTGTGTGTGTGTGTGTGTGTGTGTGTGTGTGTGTGTGTGTGTGTGTGTGCGTGCGTGCGTGCGTGCGTGTGCGTGCGTGTGTGTGTGTGACTCATCAAATCACAGATGCACACACTTGTGGTTTTTGAAAGCTGTTGAGAAAAGTTTCAGGGCGAACTCATACCGCGATGGGGAGAAATACATACACACACACACACACACAGACCTTTGCTGCTTTATAGATAGATAACAAGCATGGGATATGGTTATTGCAGGGTTTTTCAAACTTGCGGTCATCTGAAATGTCTAGTAATTTGATAAAAGAAAAGAAAAAATGTAGTTAAAAACGAATTGAAATTCTATTTTAATTTATTTTTCAATTATTGTTATTTTTCAAATACATGTCACGCACAATATATATCAAACAACTGTTTGCTATACTTTCTCAAATATAAATGTATTATGAAAATATCTAAGGTGGTGTACTTGCCACTTTGTCACTAATCCTGGCTACTTTGTATTTGTAACGCACGTTAATAAACATGATCAAAAACTGAATTTAAAAAGACAAAAAAAAAAATGTCTCTTGGGTCGCCCGACATTTGTCATATTCAAAATGAGGTCATGACCCAAAAAAGGTAGGGAACCTTGGCGTTATTGGGAATAATTATTATGAATACTAATATAGTTTCTGGACAAAAAATAAAGTGTACATAGCTTACAGTAGGTTATGGTTTGTACCCAGGGCCCAAAATATGGTGCACAGTTATACAATACACAGTAAAATAAACAATAATGTAGAACATTCACTACAGTGAGGGCCATAAAAATATGTCTAATCTGGCCACGTTATCATTATTTACGTCAGTATTTCTAATAATGACCAATCTGAGTTGTCGTGCTCTATATTTTTTCGTGGTGAGACTTGATTGAAAAAAATTATCTCATTCATTACAGACTTTGTAATTAATTAATCGAGATGAATCTAAATTAATGGCCTAAAAATATTTGACATGAGAAGCAACGTTTTACAATTTAAATGGTTTTGGGATCTGAATGAATCAATTAAAAAAATAATTAGTTTTTTTATACCTTGGGGCATTAACTATGACGACTCGCCTATTTGATCAGGATTTGACGCACATTTGTTTGATTTCTGTAGCTAGGCAACAGTGTTCCATTGGTCTAAAGCCAATGGTTGTTATAACGACAAAAGAAAAACCCACAGAAACATTTATTTTGCGTTTTTGAGCCAAATAACGTCACTAAGTCAGAGTTATCCAGATGTTGGCTCCATAATATCTGTACAGCATACACAGTTAAAACATCAAGCTGAGCTGCTATGAGACGGATCTGTGGGCTAAGCTAATGGGCTAAGCTAATGGGCTAAGCCCACAGAGAATCTGGCACTAACCACACCCCCACCACATTGTTCCCTCTTATTTCCTCGTGGCTAAATGATGAACTCTGTCAGGAGAACTTACCTGTTGGTTAGGGCGCTGTCAGGTGCTGATCCTCAGAGGTAGTGGAGTATCATCCAATCAATGAACAGATATCCTTTCACGCAGCTTTCATCACAGTTTATAACCATATTTTTCTATCGCCTACTGTAACTACTCAGCCATGGCTCGTTTCTGCTGCTACTGTAACAACATCTCCGTATGTTAGGCTAATTCTGATGGTGGAGGCTCACAGGATGCAGGAAGTTGGTGAGAAAGGTGATATTTAATCCTCTCCTAACGTACAACCTTTATCACTGAGGGAGAGGATACACATGGCTGCTGAAAAACTACACTTCCCACAATGTAAACACACCTGTTTTTTCTCTACCTCCCACAATGCACCATTTATTTAAATCAACAAACGTGCATCATATCCAGACCAAAATGGCGACTCTCCAAAGATTATGCCTCAAGGTATAAAATCATTGTACATTAAACACATGTTTTGTCATATACATTTCAGGAAGTTTAATCGCCTGTAATCATGAAATCTGTTTAAGGAACGATGACAAAACAAAAGTAAATGGTGTAAACTGATGAAACAAAAATAGGTAAACGCTGAAATGAAGTTGGGGACATTTTGAAACAGGAAATCAGAGGCTCTACAGATGTGAAGATTTAAAGTGATTTGATGATGCAGAGCGTGGTTTGTGCCACATTTAAGAATAGTTTGTTCCTCACTGTCTTACGGACACATTGTTTGACTATCTGTATGTATGTAACAGACACAGGAGATGTGAGCATGCTGTGCTGTACTGAAAACAAATTCCACCAACGCTGTTGTTCGGCCATTAATAAATGATTGTGATTCTAATTCTGAGTTATAAGGAGGTTCTGAGTGTCCGTCTTCCTGCAGCAGAGTCTCGCGGGATGAGATTTTACAGGAGTTACGAGGCTCCAAAACAACGTTAAATGGAAACACGTTCAAAGAGCAATTATACTTTGTCGACATTTAGAAATATTGCTTTTACTTTGTGAAAACCTGTAACGGAAACGCAGCTAGCGTCTCTGAATGTCTGTGGATTCCTCCGTCTGTGACACTGTGACTGAATAGAAAATGAATCCTGTGTCTGTCAGAGGTAGAGATGTCCCAGAGTCCAGTGGCTGGTGTGAGACAGAAACAGAGGGACTGTGTAATAAATCATAAAAAGCTGCAGGCCGTACATGCACCATAGCCTTCCTTCTGCTCATTACTAATTACCTTCTTTATTTTATGCCCGCTTTCTTTTCCTTTCTCAAATTGGCGAAGCATCTCACTTTATTATGGCTCAGGCTGGCCTTTTATTGCCCACCAGCAGCAAACAAAACAATTTGTCATTGAGGGAGAGTGGATGAGTAGTGCTGCTCTCCCCTCAAATCTAATCAGATCAACGTTGGGCCCTAATCACTTCCCTTCTTGGCCTGATTGCATTTATAGACATTCTGTCGCTCAGCAATGCCCTAGTTGAGCTTTTCATAATTACTGGTTCTTCCATGTGTATATTTATATTCTCCTGTACAGTCTGTGCCACACAAGGAGAATTAGAGGTTTATGAAAGTAAGAAGAGCTGGAGTGAAATCATTATGACCGTTTTGTGCTGGAAATGAGCTTTTGACTGTTTTTATTCTCACACAAGTTCATTGTGTGTTTTACTGTGAAAGGATTAAAGCAGTAGCAGTGACGCTTGAGGTGATGAGAAGCTCTGCAGTTTGATGGAATTGTATTGTTTTACACTTTGACAGAAAATTAGATCCATGAAGAAGAAAATTACAGAAAATGATTTCCCTCCAAACAGTTCTTTATTTTGAAAATAAAAGAAGCTGCTGGAGACGATAATTTTCTTTAATCACATAAGACACAGGCTGTGTTGGAAATGTCACACTAACGTACTCATACTAACACTAACATACTACTCATGCTAACCAACTACTCATATTAACGTACTACTCAAGGGCGGAGCTATAGGCGGGGCCTTTACTACGGCTCAGGGGAGCTGGAGGAGGCGGGTCCTCCCATGACTAGTGCCCAGAGTATAGGCAGTCACCCATCATACAGATTTATACAGGCGCTAAATAGACCCATTTTGTGTGACGTATGCATACTAAATTAGGTGCATCAGGCTCAGTGTAAAACAACCAGAGGACTGCTGAGACAATGGTGCACGGGAGCAGACGGAGCGTTATCTCAGTCTGGACCCAGTAAAAAGTGACCATAAAAAGCTGTAAATGGACTGATACGCAGACGTGGAGCAGTGAGGAGGAGACTTAATGTAGACATGGAAACTCATCCATTGAAACTGATCAGAATACACAGAAATACACGGAAACCTTTGTTAACAGGAGTACAGCAGCCGTCCTACCTGCCCGTTCATAAGAGTTCTAAACATCTAGAGACTTAATGTTTTTAGCTTTTCTTTTGTTTATACACTGGGTTTTTCTATCAGATATTTATAAATGTCTGGCCAGTGAATATCGGGTCAGGAGCACACATCAGATGACCACTTGTTTTCAGGAACGCTGCATGTGTCCCACAATCGTTCACCTGTACTTAAAGTGAGTTTCCTTAAATAAGCGTCCGCGTCCTCAGGTGATAAACTTTCTACATATTATAAACTATTTACGAGCTTTAACTGTGGTTCATTCATTGCCATTTTTTAAATTTTTGAAGTGTCACATTATGTAAACAACATGGTTTCTGTTTCTGAGTATGTGTGTGCACGTCAGTCACGTGTCCCACTCATTCTCCAAGTTAAAACGTATTAAAAACCAGTTGAGGAGCACAGTGGGACAGGAGAGACTGAGTGGACTTGTCATGTTGTCCATAGAGAATGAGAGAACAAAGAAAATAAACATACAGAACATCGTGGACGAGTTCATGGAGCACAAGGCTCGTCGTATGTCCTTCAAATAGTGGTGAGTAGGTCTATAGCACTTCATATTAAATAGTGTTTGTGAACAGTTTTACTAAACTTTATATTTACTGATACAGGCTCTGAGATGAAATAGTTAAAGTGGATGTCAAAATAAAGCGCTCGCTGTCCGTGGTGCTGAGATGCTTTGAAGTTGTGTTAGTGACCATCCTAATGTTTTTGTTGTTCTCTTGTTTTGTTATAATTCATGTCCGTTTGATGGACTTCAAAATGACATAGTCGCTCTCTGTGGTGTTAAAAAGTGTTAGCCCTGCTGTTGTGGGCATGTGTATGTTGTAAAATGATGTTATCATGAGCTTTATTATTTGGGTTAAAAGGGCCTGGTCATTAGCCCTCCAGCTCTGATTTGTTCCACTACTGGTACTATTCATACTAACATACTACTCATACTAACTTAATACTCATACCAGTGACGTGCCGTGACCACTAGGGTTGGGTAGGCACGTTGCAAATTGAGACCACCAATGACAATTTCATATGTTTCTGCTGACAAGTGTTAATTCAATTTGAATCAACTTTTTTTGTATAAAGCATTGTACAACAAAGTCATCTCAATGCGCTTATCAAAATATAAAATTCATAATAAGAAAGAAAAAACCCAACAAGATCCATATGAACAAGTGTTTAGCCATCATAAACACTATTAAAGAAACATAAACAATTATTTAATATAGCCTCCATACTCTCCCAACAACATATATCTCATGACACGGCAGCACATCTGTTGTTGGTGTTGGAAACACAAAATGCTCCATTCACTGTAGAAAGTACCAACCATGTTCTGACCTTATCTTTGCTGAAGGTCTGGTAGCTCAGGTGTTGGTCTCCATCTTTTAAAAGCTGTCGTTTTTCCTCTAAACAAGCTTCTCTTTTGTCTCTAGCTAGAGAATGTAGCAGCAGTGGCCATGCTGTATCAATTCACTAATGCACTGTGAACTTACGTATAGCATTTAGCATAGCGCGATTATTGTCCTCATATAAACTGTTTGAGATGCACATCACACTCATGATGCCTACGTATCAGTCCTGCTTTTGACAGGAAAATAAAGAGCTGTTTTGTGTCATTTCGGGTATGAAATGTTCTGAGAAATCCACATCAAAAGAAATGCATCCATTCTCCACACTTCCTGTTGTTATAAAAGTTTGTTTTTTTTAAATGGTAGGATTCACATTCAGTACTTTTTACTGAAGCGCTGCCCACCTTGAAGCCTTGTTAAAGGGCAGAGAATGTGAGCAGCTGAAGTAGAGAAAGCATCTGCGTCAGTGAAACATTAACCTGGTGATGAGTGTGGGCTGGCCTTGGATAGAACCATGACAGCAGCCGTACTTTTTATCTATTTCTTTTCATTCCTGCACTGAGTGTAAAAATGTTCCCATCATCATCTCATTCTATTACCTGAGCTATTGATTCCTGCTTTTAAATCATCGGACATGATGTACTGTATCTAAGGGGATAGATTTATAGAAGCTCTGGTACAAAGGAACGCATTAGTGCTCAAATCCAAGGTCTTCTCTCTCTAGTCACTGCTGAGCTCTTATTTTGGCGGGTAAAATATCTGTTTGTTGCATTTTATTTTTTTTTTCCTCAGGAACCAACATTGTGTGTTGTTGTGTTTCAGGTTCAATTGATTCACTACAACCATGAGCTGTACACCAACTACACAGAAGCTGCTAAAAGCCCCAACGGATTGGTCATCGTGTCCATATTTATGAAGGTGAGTCTGTCGGAGTCCAGTTTAACGCTACGGTAGGTAGCATAGAAGGCCACACACACACACACACACACACACACCAGATCAGAAAAGATTCATCTCACTAAGAGTCTGAGGTGTGTGAAGGAAAACAGGCAAAACTAATATATTTAGGAATTTTGACGAAAATGTTCAGATGTATAAGCAGATATTCAATAATAAATATACTGTATAATAGTAGGGATGGGTTCCTTTCACAATTTAACCGATACTCGGTACCTGTGAATCGGTATCGGTACTCAACAGTACCATTTTTTGGTACTTTTGTGTGGTAATAAATGGTCAATAATAAAATTTCAATTTCCCATATTTTTTTCTCATAATAATAACATCTTTAACAAAAATATCAAACCAACATTCATCTGTTTGCATTGTAGGCACATTATAATCCACAAATTAAAAAGCAGCTCTATGTGACAGGGCTCTACATTACATGCATGTGTGTGAACAGCACAATTTAATGGTGTGTTCAGGTATTGCACGGGAAATCTTCTCACATTCACAGGGATGCGTTTAGGTATCGAAACATGGTAACGTTAGATTTTACGTGAATCGGTACGATGTAGAACCAAATGAATTCGGTCTGTACTTAAAAAAGTACCAAATTCCCTACCCATGCCTATAGACTAGACCAGGGGTCCCCAAATCCTTCTAATTGAAGGGCCAAAAACTAAACATTCATGTTCCAGTGCGTGAAATTACATGTGTTAATAATTTAACTGTCCAAAATAAACACTAAAAGTAGTTATGAAATTGAAGAAGACTTTTCTTTATTGTGTTTCTTGGCATAAATTCAATAAAATGGGACAAACACACCCTGTTTATACCATCAAAACACTATATTTTCCACTGCCTTGAAACAATCCTTTAAAATTCAAGAAAAATAATGTAATTGTACATCAGCTTTAGCTTTTTTCTTGTAAATCACTACTGTATTACATTAATTTTGGTTGAAATAGAGATTATATAGAGTACTATAGAGAGTAGAACATGCTCCAAAATATATATTTATAAAAATAAATAAATAAATAACATTTTCAAAAACGGACAGCGGGCCAAAACCAATTGCTTGGCCCCTAATTGGACGGCCTTGTATTACACATTGCACAATGGTTGAAAGATGGTAGAAAACGTATTTCATGATAAGCTGAGGCTCTGATCTTCAGTTCATGAGAGTCCAAAGATTCTGTTCATGATTGTTTTATCTTTGGTTTCAAAGATCCAGCAGAAAAAATACAAGAGTTTAATTCCTACCACAATGTGGTTGATGGATGTTTGCTCACCATCTGCTGGTTTGGATAAAAAACAGACCTTGATGGAACTTAGTTTAGAAGAGCACCTCTGTGTTGACTCAGGTTCAATGTCGCTGACTCAGCCAATTATGTTCCTAACTTTCATGGACATAATTCCTAGACACAGGTTTGGAGGCCTCAGGATTGGGTCACTGCTTTTGCAGATGATGTGGTTCTGTTGCTCCATCAACTTTTGATTAGAACGAAACAATCTTATATATGTTTATGCATTTAACATAAACCAACACAGATATTTAAAGCTATACACTACCCCACGCTTTAAAAACATCAGTTTAATCACAAAACACTGTAAAAAGTGTTTGTTCACTTTACTGGTGAACAAATGAACTAGTTTGTAAAAATGTGTGAACCACAAGAGAAGATATATTGTGTTTTTTTAATCTGTACTCCACTAATTCAATTATTTTAGATGCTAATTTTAAGTATATGAAAAAAGCTTTAAACCACACATTCAGAGGAGTCACAAAATAATTTTACAAGAGACAATCATATTAACAATATAATATAGATGTGCTGTGAAACAAGTTATAGTCATTGGAAAAATAGAATATTAACATCAGTGACAGAAAAATACACAAAATGACTCCAAATATATATAAAATAAGAGAAAAATACGTCAAACAAGAAAAGAAATACACAAAAAAGACTTCAAGAACACAAAAGATGAGAGAAAAATATACAAAATGACAACATTAAAATGTGGGGAAAAAAAGACACATTTTTGTAGCCCTGCTGTGATAAAAGTTGCCCTTCTCTGTTTTAGACCCATGTTTTGTGGTGTGATTAACGTGACATCGTACGACACAGTATTTATTCTTCATCTGTCAATGTGAGCTCAAACACCCTACCAACAATCACAAACATTTAGCTCCATAAATGTCTAGTAAAACCACACAATGTGATCCTCGGGTTTGTATCGTACGAGCAGAGAGGGGGAGAATTTTCCAGTTTATTCCTAGAATATGAGGAAAAGATGTGAGAGACACTCAAAGTCAGAGCAAATAATCCACCAAAGACTTGGAAAGTTCAAGTGTCACCCATTAATGAGCTCCCCAAGGTCAGAACAGAATGGGACCATGAACTGTCCTAAAGAACTGATGCATCAAGTGTGTTTGTTCGCTCAGAAACTCCCTCTATTAACTTAGTGAGTGGGAGTTGGAGCATGAATGTAACACTGTACAAAACTATAAAGTCACTTTGTTTAAGGACAAGTGGAATGACTAAGCATTTTTTTATTTATCATTGTGCAAAAAGAAAACATATGTTTATTCCATAAAGCAGGTTATGTTCAAACTCTGAGTATGTTCAGGCTGAAATGAGGGAAACTCTGAGTATCTCATTCCTAAACACGAGGTATCAATCAATCAATCTTTATTTGTATAGCGCCAAATCATAACCAATGGTATCTCAAGACACTTTACAGTAGAGCAGTCTTAAGGACGGACTCTTCATTTCATGGATACACACATATGCATATATACGTATATACACATACATATGTATCCCACACCCAACATGAATTCATCATGGTGGCAAGGAAAACCTTCTGTTAAGCAGCAGGAACCTTGTGTGGATCCCATTCCTATGATGAACAGCCATCCACGTTATGCTGTGTTGGGTGTGTGCAGAGGAAAGGGTGGAGACAGAGTTGTTGAGACTCTGTAACTCCACACTGAGGATCCCAGGTATGTTCTTCTCTGAGTATGTTACCATGGCAACATTGTCCGTGAACTAAACCTGGTCGCTAGCAGGTTTTATCAAAGAAACCCTGGGTTTCTACCTGGCTCCGCCCACCTGAACATAATTTCTGAACACTTTAATGAACCTTAACACTTTTCTCTGAAACACATTAGTAACATCACACACCACAGACGTGTTCACATCATTACTAATGTTGTGTTGCTTTACTTTTTTTTTTTTTTTTTTTTGTGCAAACGGTAGTTTTATTTCTAACAATGTAGATGTAGATCATTAAGTGAAACACACTGAGAGGTTGATCTACATTAAAACATCTACTGACGTCTGTAGTAAAGTTCACTGAATAAAAACCTGTAGATAATATAAAGGATGAGATGATAATTTAAATAAATCCACTTTTTAGGCTCGATTGTTGTTTTATATTGTTATACAGTTAAATCTGTAGATCATACATCTATGAAGTTATGATGGAGCAATGAATTGTGACGCTGCTCTTGGAAGCGATGGGTAGTGGGTTCGCATCCCGCTTCAGGGAATTTTTATGACATGTTTTAGGACGTTGAGATGACTCTGGCGACAATATTACATTAAGAATCAATATAAATGATGTGATATGAAGCAGCAGTCACTGTCTTTATATCCAGTGTAACAGGAGGGCTCTCTATGCAGACATCCTATGCTGCTGACACGCCTCCTCAGACACATTTTATTCATATTATTCTTCACTCGTCACGTCACTGAAGCAATAAAGTGATGAAGCGACCATAAAGTGTGACTAATTACGGGTGATTTAAGCAACTATAGTCACTGAAGACTGAACACACCTTTAGAACAGGCTCATATTCCTCAAACACCGGCTTATTTCACCATCAGGGTGAATAAATCACTCTCTGCGTTTGGTTGCCATGGCAGCTCGAGTGAATCTCTGATCCATTGATGATGGCTTTTTATTGCGCACGTTCACGTAATTAACCCAAGGTTTACATACTCAGGGTTGATTAACCCACTTCATACCAGCTGTAATGGAATCCGATACCCAGAGTTTCCCATCGCGGGGTATGTTGATCCAGAGTTTATGGATAGACTCAGAATTTGTTTACCCTCCTTTATGGAATACACCTCTGGTCTAATACACACTCGCTTAGATTCCATCTCACATTAGCTGTGGCATCACTTCCATGAGCTTCTGCAGTTTCACAATACACAATTGTTTCAGGTTTGTTTCCAGTACGTCCCAAAAATCCAGCAAGAAGAAGCAGGGACGAGGGAGTTTATGGCGCTATGAAGTGATATTGTGAAGTATCCAGCAGCTCCACATACTAACACAGAACATGTGTGGACCAGAGTGGATTATTGATTATGCTGTGATCATGAAATAAAACCATAAACTAACCGGGCTAAACGGTCATCTCTGCATGTCGGGAGGAAGAGGAAGTTGCGTCTGTGTGAATGACGGGGGGAGAGACTTGGAGGAATGCCAAAATACAGTAAGAAATCCATTCACTTCTGACATAGATAACAAAATAATAATAATAATAATAATAATAATGTTGCCATCAAAAGCCCGGTCTCAGTGTTGTTCTTTTAGTTTTATAGAAGGAAACCAATGTTGAGGTGTCACTAAAGCAAAAAATTGCTTCAAAGTCACTAATAGATTTTTTCAGAAAAAGCCGTTTTTCTCAGCTTTTTGTCACAAACTGACGATTTGTGTGAAACTTGCCTCTATTCAACTGCTACAGAAGAACGAAACAAGCTAGAAACAATTATTTTTTTCTGTTGAAAGTAGAGACTTCAATCTTTCAGAATTATGTGAGACTTCAGATATTCATTGTACAAAATATTCTGTGGGTCTTTAAAAATCAGTCAAATGCTCAAAAAGTGCTGGCACTGAGGGGGGTAGAATTTTTGAAAATAGCTGAGTTAATAGCAACAACTCCTTGTAAATGCCTTGAACAACTGAAAACTAAAACAGTAAAAGTATCTGAATGAAAGAAGGCTTTAGGAGCCCCAAAACTTAGGGTTGAATCCCAACAAAAACAATGTGGATATTTTCTAACTTAATTGAATCTATTGTCTTTTGAAAAGGTCCCTCCTTAGTGCAGCTGATTAGTAAAAAAAAAACTGATCACTTTGGTATAAAAGCATGAAAATTGGCACAAAATTTTGGAAAATGGCATTAGCAATGGTGGCTATTTTTTGTGCACCTTGATTGAGTGTTTCACCTCTAGCAGGCGCAGTTCTAACTCTGCCCGAGAGGGATGCACATATTTGGACTCGGAAGGCCAGACCTTTCTGCAGTCTCCTCGTTTGACCAGATCCAATAATTTTTTGATTTTCCCCAATGGTGGCTATTTTTTTTGCACCTTGATTGAGTGTTTTGCCTCTAGCGGGCGCAGTCCTGACTCTACTCAGGGGCAGACCACACCTTTCCACTGACACCGTGTTTGCCGAGCATTTTTTGGTTACATAATAACCAGCAATCTTGAAAAATGGCCGCCATAATGAATTTTTGAGTGTCCAACACCTTTTTCCAAAATAGTGGCCCTTAGAGCAGGAGTTCTCAACTGGTCTCACCCAGCGAACCACATTTTGCCAAGTTTTTTAAAAATAGCTGCTGAAAACACACATATATAATCTTTTTAAAAACATAAATCTATAAAATTTCCTGTGCAACATGCATTTCACAGAATGCCTGTCAAAAGAAAAGTTTCTTTCAATCTAAAAAACATGTCCAACATGAGAGACATTGAATATTCATTTTTTTATGATCAGCTGTCCGCGACCCATCCAGGTCCGCAACCCACTTTTGGGTGCCGACCCAGCAGTTGAGAATCACTGACTTAGAGAGTATTTGTGCCAAATGTCATGCTTTTACCAAAGTGATCGATTCTCTTGAAATATGCATTTAATCTGCTGCACTATCCTCCCTAAATCGATAACAGCAGCAAAAAAACTGCTTTTATAAAAATTCTTCTGACAGAAAATATTGTGATGCAAAGAAAAAAATAAATTGGTCTAAAAGTAAGTAAGATTTACCATATTTGATTGATTTTCATTTAAGAAGATGCCATATTAGAAGCCTTATTTTGAAATCGATTTGAACAGACTTTTCTTCCTGTGTAGAGGTAAATTAGAGCAAGACTTGTGAACATCATTCTCTGGAAAGCTAAAAGGCTTGGTCTGTATCCAGAGCACAATCAGGTAAAGGGAAAGTGGGTAGAAATCACAGGGTCAGTACGTGTGGATTTGTTCAAAGAAGGATAGAAAAGCAATTTCCCAACGGAGAGGGATTTCACTAAATAAAGAAAAGAAGACTTCAGAACACTTGTGAGGAGGGGAAATGAGGCCAGGTACCAGGGGGACGCTGCGACATACACACACTTGACTTTAGCAAAGACCTTTAGCTTTACTATGAAGGCCTTGTGGGTGTGGGGGGTGGGGTTGGGGCGCACAATGTGAATGGTTACTGTGGGTTACATCTCTGGTGTCTGTGTCGTTCTGATTTATTTATGAAGTAGATATAAAATGACTGGTAGATCTCCATATTGGACACACACTCCAAATCCAAAGGATGTGTGTTCACAACATTAACACATTATAAATTGTAAAACATGTTTTCAGAGTCGTTTATAATCAACTCTGCAGGAACAGAAAGTAACTACAACAAACTGTGTGAAGAGGCTGTTATTTTTTATGTTTGAACTTCAATTCTGAAACACTGATTTAAAGGTCCAGTATGACGCTATTTTTCACCCATCAACATTTTTTTTAAGAACCCCAAAAACACAGTACTTGAGGTTTTATTTTTCAAAACCCGCCTGTTTTACAAAGTTTTAGCCTCTGAAAAGTGAGTGGGCGTGTCTGTAGACTCAGACTTCATGCCTCGCTCTAGGAGAGGGTGATTACATACACTCACACTCACTGCACATTACAGTAAAACACATGAATATTTAAGAGGCTATTGTGATTGTGAGTCCGACAAATGCTGCTCCACGGTGTGTGTTTATCACAGCAGTAGCGGAGCCAGTCAGCTGTTTCAAACACTTTCTTTTCCTCCTCACCTCTACTGACCACAGTAATAGTCCTTTTAAGGTGATGGTGCACTGTTTAGTGCAACTGCTGCATTGCCTTGGGTCACAAACACGTCAGATCATGTCAAAGGTGATACGATCGAGGCAATATAACTGTTACTAAAAGTGAAATTTATTGTGAGCGCTCACACTGCGCTTTGGATTATCTATATACTGGATTATCTATATACTGGATTATCTATATACTGGAATATCTATATACTGGATTATCTATATACTGGATTATCTATATACTGGATTATCTACATATATACTGGATTATCTATATACTGGATTATCTATATACTGGATTATCTATATACTGGAATATCTATATACTGGATTATCTATATACTGGATTATCTATATACTGGAATATCTATATACTGGATTATCTATATACTGGATTATCTGCATATATACTGGATTATCTACATATATACTGGATTATCTACATATATACTGGATTATCTACATACTGAATTATCTATGTATATACTGGATTATCTACATACTGGATTATCTATATACTGGATTATCTATGTACTGAACATAAATATATTACCTGTGGATAAAGGGACTAGTGGTTAGGGAGCAGGCTTGTATTTGTGGGCTCACTGGCAGTGGCGGCTAATTCATTTTTCTCCGAGGGGGGGGGCTACAACTCCAAAATAGACATACACCAAAAACAGGGTTTGTGCAGCTTTGAACAATTAAGTAAGGACAATTGCACTTATAGAATTGCTTTAAAATAAAACTAACCAAATGTGTTGCCACAGAATCCATAAACAAGCAAAAACAATTACAATGGAGTTTTATTTATTTTTATTTATTTATTCAGTTTATTTCCGACATGGTTACATTCACTTTTTTTTTTTTTTTTTTTTTTTTTTTCTTTTTTTTGTACATGCCGAAAAAGGAGACGAGAGAAGCAGTTTGCTTATCCGGGTCCCGTCCCCTGTTTTACCATCGCAAATTTACATGGGTTTACATGTCTCTCTGGTCAAACATTCTTGATTTCTTCTGAACGTCCATCTGTAGTCAGTGTTGTCCTCTCTATCTTTGTTTGTGTTCGCCTTGTTCCCTGCCAGACGTTGTTAGCATTCCTCCAGTTCAAGAATAGTTCCTCTTTCGAAGGTGTTTGGAAGGTTTTTCCCTTTTCATCCACAATGTCACCTTGTTTTGTCTCTACATCAAGGGTAATCCAGCTGTTGTTAGTTCCATTGGCAGTGTTGTATCCTCCACTGTCTGATGATGGGATCAGATCCAACTTGTATAAACACATCACTACATCCCAGTTCACAAGCAAGGCAGTATTTTAATGTAATATATCTTAGTTCATAAGCGTGTTTCTAACTGCTGTTGTTAGTTTTATTGGCAGTGTTGTATTTTCCACTGTTAGATTTAACTTGTATAAACACATTATTATATCTCATAAGCAAGGCAGTAATTTCATTGTATAAAAAAAAAAAAAAAAAAAAAAAACGTGTTTCTAACTGCACATATGACAATAAACACTTTGAATTTAAATTTAATGTAATCCTTACTCACCCCACCACCTAGTAATTGAAATGAATAAATGACAGACCTTTTTTACTCTTGGTTTCACATTTAAATCGGTCTCCGTAAAATAATCACAGTCTGAGTTTTATTTCCAGTGTTTATATAGATCTGGGTCCATATCCATGATTACCATCAGTAGTGTTGTTGTTTAGGTGGATCCTTCGTATTTTCCCAAGTTGTCCATCGTTTTGACGAGAACTGGTTTTCCGTCCTCTTCTTCCAGGATGTAAATCCTGCAGTTTTTTGACCAAGTCTTCATAATCTTTCCTTCTTTTTTTATTTGGCGTGCTTTCCATGCAATGCTTGCATTTTGTTTCGTCAGGTTTTCATTGATGTACACCTTCGTTCCCTTGAGTTTATTTCTTTGCTTGATTATTTCTCCTTTGAATTTTATATTCGTGAAGGTTATTTTTACAGCTCTGGTATCATTTCTCTTTGGCAGGAGATGGCAGGAGTTGATGTTGTCAGGGTTCAGGACAATGTCCTTCGACTTCAGGAAGTCAATGACCTGTTGTTCAATCGATTTTGTTTCTTCGTCACTCCTGGGTTTTATCTTTAGGCCTGTGATGATGACATCTTTCTCTCTTTCCTTTTGTTCCAGCTGTTCAACCCTCGCGTTCAACAATTTTATCTCTTCAGCATTTCTTTCATTCTTTTCTTTCAGTACCTTTGTTTCGCTTTGTAGTCTTTCCAGTGAGTTTTCCAGCGTCTTTTCCAACGACTTTATCTCGGCAGATAGGTTTTGTAGACCCTCGCGTATCATCTCCTTGACCTCTTCCAAACCCGAATTGGGTTCTGAAGGGCCTCCCTGCGGTTTTTTCACCATTTTCCTTCAGTCTTGGGCCCAGTTTTTCAGGCTGTTCAGGCTGTTCAGCTGTAGCCAGCTGTAGCCAAGGTCGTGTTATCGGAGCAAACGAAAACACGTCTGCTGTCTCCAAAGACCAGAGAATTATGAGTTATAGGGTAGGAGGAGCCAGGATTGTCAGGAAGAGGAGTTTCCACCTTATGACATCATAATGTAAGAAAAATCCAACTTTCCTATTTAGAGCTGACTTTTTACAAAATGTGGAATAACAAAGGAAACAGAACTTTTTCAACTTTGTCCCTCTGAATGAGGCTAAAGGAATGTATATCACTGTTGAAAAACTATTATAAAATGATTTTTTTTCATAATACTGTCCCTTTAAATTAGAAATGTATCATTGCAGGATGAAACAGGAAACTGTAGATTCTAAGATATATAAGTACATGGATCTCTATGAAAGGATGCATAGCTGTGGTTTCATCACGTTGCATCACATTGAATCAGTTGTTTAACTTTTTCTTTAACTCTGTGAGCATAAAAGTGTAAATTGTACAGCTTTTTGGAAATTCAGCTCAAGACGAACATCAAATATATTTCATTTTTTTAAAAACATGATTGTGTGTGTGTGTGTGTGTGTGTGTGTGTGTGTGTGTGTGTGTGTGTGTGTGTGTGTGTGCGTGTGCGTGTGTGTGTGTGTGTGTGTGTAGAGATGACAAATTAAAAACACACACAGGCTTTATTTTAAACCCAACTGTCCTGGTTCAGTTAAATTTAGCTTCATTTTAAATGTGCTGCTTAATCTCAGCCCTGCCTCTGTTTGTGTCTATCATCCAGATTGCTGAGACATCGAATTCATTCCTGAATCGAATGCTGAACAGAGACACCATCACCAGAATAACATATAAGAGTAAGTACAGTAATCCTGTCATGTGCCGCTGTTGAAGGTGGGGCTTTTACAGGCTGTCCTCTTCTCTGTGCATCGTTTGCATATTTAATGGTGGAAAATTAAACATCCATGCTGTTTGAATGGAGCTCAGATATAGTTGTTAAAATGACCAATTAATAAAGATAAATACGAGTCTTCTTATATCTTAATGTTTCAATCCAACTGGATCCGCAGTGACTCAGATGATAATGTTACCAACAAAGATCCTAGCTAACTTAGCTTAGCGCTGATTAAAGTGCCCATCTTGGTACAGTATACACAATTAATTAAACTAGTACAGTGCCCGTCGGAAGTATGTATTCATATAGTGGGAGGAACTTAAGTAGAGTTGTCATTCATTGGCCAAATGAGTATGTGTTTGAAGGTTGGATGTATAAGACGTGTACATACTCTGTACTCTGTAGTGTTATAATGGATTTTATGTGTGGGTGCAAAGTAAAATGTGCGATTTCTCTGGTTTAATTCTAAAGGACATGTGCATGATAAATGTGTTTGTTTTTTTTTTTTTTTACTCATTTTTATATAATTTATATATTTATATATTGTTTTCATTCGGTGTATTTTTTGCATACTTTTTGTTGCCATTATAGTGTGATTCTGAACTCATTTTGTGTATTTTTTTTTATCTTTTCTAGTGTAGTTTGGTGCATTTCTGTTGTCATTTTGTGTATTTTTTTGTATATATATTTAGTTTTGTGCATGTTATTTTCATATTTTTTGTTGTTTGTCATTTTGTGTGTTTTTGAAGCCTTTTTGTATTATGTTGTGCATTTCTGTTGTCGTTTTGTCTACTTTTTGTATAAATATTGATCAGTTTTTTGTTTTACGTCATTCTGTGTATTTTTGTATCTTCCTGTTGTGTTTTTGTGCATTTTTTGTATAATTATTGTTTTTTGTTGCCATTGTAGTGTGATTCTGGACTTATTTTGTGTATCTTTTTTAGTGTAGTTTTGTGCATTTCCGTTGTCATTTTGTGTATTTTTTCTATAAATATTTAGTTTTGTGTATATTGAGTTATTTTCATATTTTTGTTGTTGTTTGGTGTGTGTGTGTGTGTGTGTGTGTGTGTGTGTGTGTGTGTGTGTGTGTGTGTGTGTGTGTGTGTGTGTGTGTGTGTGTGTGTGTGTGTGTGACTCGCTACTACGTGGCTCACACGCACGCGCTTTAGCCGTGTACATGCACGCACATCAGTGACTCACATCAGGCCCAATCAGTGAGACTTGAGAGCTTTGTTAGTTTATCAGTGTGAGCATGGCTGCTCAGACGCCCCTCCCCCTCTCCGGTCTAAACTGTTTTCCTCTCCCTCACTCGTGTGTTTACAGTTCGTGTCTGCTTCGCTGTGTGCGCAGCGATTGGCTCTGGCCGCACACGTGACTCTAGCTCGCCTCTGTGAGGAGCTGTGCAGTGAAATAGATATAGATGGTGCGCTAGCGCCCCCTCACAACCTGAGGTCAAATGCTGAAGAGGTTTTGCTTCTGGGTAAACTTGAATGGGCCGTCCAGGCGAAATAAAATAAAAATAAACATTTTAAAATGACCAAATTACTCCAAAATAACAGATACACACACTCAGGGTATTTGAAAGCCGTTGACAAAGTTTCAGGTCAAACAGACACTGCGCCGGGGAAATATTTGCTCCAGAAAATACGCACACATGCAGACCTTTCTTGCATTATAGTATAGATATCTTTAGTCCACAAACACCAACATTTCTACAAACGAGCCTCTTCTGATTTATCCATTGTTTAATTTAAACAACTGCATAATAAAACAAATTAAATAAAAAGTCAAATATGAATATATAATCTTTACACCTATTGTTTGAGGCACAGTTAGAAGCTTGACAATAAATAAATAGACTGACGAGGCTCTAATGTGTGTCATGTTTCAACGTCAGTTTGCTCAGTGGAGATGTTAACCTATCGCCATGGTGATAGTATGTTGTACATAAGAGTTTGAAATCAAAACATCCAAATATATGGAAACATCAAAAGTTCAAATAAGAATACATTTCTTATTTGTATCTTTATTTGTTTGTGTCCAAGCACAGCAGTGAACATTTCACATTGTTTCATGCTCTGTGTTTATAACAAACTTACACGCTGACTCATGATAGCAATTTAGTAAAAGTGGAGCTCATCGCAGTATTTATGAGGAACTTATTTCACAAAGAGAAGCAGCTTCACAAAGGAAATAAAATACTATTGACCAGAAGATTACAGGTCGATGAAACATACAGAGGTGCAGCTCTTTGTGTTCTTTGTTGGTCAGAAGTTACAAATAAAAGAATCAGAGATGGTACACTTTGATACAATGATATTTATTCATGTGGTTTTTGATTGAAATTGCACTCAAGTACAAGTACAAGTAAGTCATATATAAAATTCTAAAGTACTAGTAAAAAGTGGCTCAATTAAATAGTAATCGTTACTTTCACCCATTATGTTTATTTTTGGTAAACGTCTCATGTATAAACTTAAAAAGGAAGAGACCAAAACTATCACAATGGTCGGCTCACTGGTTCTAATCTCCCTGGTCCATCACTGTGGGATGTTGATATTAACCCTAGCCCCTCCCTTGGTGCTACACCGTGGCTGCTCACTGCTCCTCTGGGAGGGGTTAAATGTAGAGAACACATGAGTGTATGTAGCTTTACATTTATGACAATAAAGTATAATATATATTCTATATTAAACCACATTGTTTGTTTTAGCTGTGAGGTAATTTGAGAGGGACGAGCTCACAATCTTATAGGGTAGGAGGAGCCAGGATTGTCAGGAGGAGGAGTTTCATCAAGTAGTGAGAAAAATCCAACGGTCCCGTTTGGAGCTGATTTTTTACAAAATGTGGAATAACAATGGAGGGAGGAAACAGAACTTTTTCATCTTTGTCCCTCTGAATGAGGCTAAATGAATGTATAACACTGTAGAAAAAACATTATACAGTGAATTTTCACGATACTGTCCCAGTTTTGAGTTTTAAAAATCTGGTCATCCTATCATGACTCATCAGTAAGTTAACATTAAGACATTTGGAGAAATGTCTGAAACTTGACAAACATAATTCCAATATTAAATCCTTTATTATAACTGTATTATTTTGATGCGTTAACCTCTTTAGCTTCACACTTCCATCAGCATGCTCAGTTTGACTCTGGAGCAGTTTAGTTTGTCTCTTATTCATGTTTAGGAGAAGTTTGACAAGATTCATCATTGGTTAAATGAGTAGAAAACAAACCTGTGTTCAGAGCCAAACATGTGCGTACATGTATGTTCATATTTTCCAATCCCACGGAGCATCATTAGTTCAGTTAGTGAAGGTGCTGGGATTCCTGCTCCGAAACCCCCCCACCCCCCACCCCCCTCCTCCTCTGCCAACGCACACATGGCTCCAGGCTAGCTGGGAAACACAGACCAGTAATTGGATTAATTGGTGGAAATGGGTTGAAGGGTTAGCGTTAGCGTTAGCGCACTGGATACACACAGTGACCCCTGTTGGAGGGATGGTGATGTGTGGGTTGGTGCAGGAGGGTAGGGTTCAGGGTGGGGGTCCCCTGGGTCCCAATGATGGAGCTGCAAAGGAGCGAAGACTGTCTCTCTCTCTCTCACACACACACACACACACACACACACACACACACACTCGTCCTAAGGCAAATCCTGCTCACAGCCGATAACACTGGAAGGACTAATGTTTTTTTTAACATTACACGTGTTATTGTGCACTGACGCAAACCTGGTTTTATATAAGCACACGCCCCTCTTTCTGGACTCCTTACATTCATGACCTGATGAACGTGATATAGTGCAGCGATCCTCTAAAACTTAAAAGTCAAGTTTGGACGTCGTGGGCTTGAAATTATACAACAAGAATTAAGGCAAAAGATAGAAAGTTCTAGACCAATTAATGATTAATTAATGATGATAATGATTTTTTTATTATTTAAGAATATGTTTATACTTTTCTATCCCACTATAAAATGTCCAATGACCCATATCAAGTACTGGGCATAAATGATTCTTTTTTATTATTAAAACAAAGAGTTTCTCCTAACATTTAAAATAAGGTGTATACACGTTTAATTTCACACACAGATCTTGTCCTGTGCACTGTTGGAAAACGACTGTTGACTGTTTTTGCATAGAGCTGCACAACTGGTGGGTCGGGATCCAAAAGTGGGTCACGGAGAGTTGGTCAAAAATAAATAAATACATAATGTCTCTCATGTTGAACTTGTCTTTTATTTTGAAAGAAACTTTTCTCTTGACTGGCATGCTGTGAAAAATCTATAGATTTGTGTTTGAAAAAAGATTCTCAACCCAGTTTCCTGCTGTGCTGTCTGCAGACGATGCGTACCTGCTGACTGGTCTGAACATAGAGGAGATTTACCCCGAGACACACAGCTTCATCACATACGACGGATCCATGACCATCCCTCCCTGCTTTGAGACGGCCACGTGGATTCTGATGAACAAGCCCGTGTACCTCACACGCATGCAGGTGAGCAGGTGAACGGTCTGGGGGTAATCAGAGACAACATTTGTCCTTCAAACCAGTGGTTCTCAAATGGGGGTACGTTTACTCCTAGGGATCCTCAACTTTTATCACAGCGACAGAATCACATGACCAACATTTATGTCATCATTTAGAATCATTAGAATCATTAATCAGCACTTCTTACAGACAATAGTCACAGCACATTTCTTAATTTATCAACATGCACAGTTTAGTCTTTGTCTTTATTCTTATCTTCTCAACGTTTTTAATTTTCTGACTTCAGAAAGACAAAATGTTGCCAAACCTGCTCTGAATGCAAACTGATAGAGCTGGAACTCTTTGGTTGGTTTGGGTTTGGGCTTAATTTTGATGGTTATACCACGGTCTCAGGCTGGGTTTGGACGTTGCAGTAAATCAGGTGACGTGTTTGGAATAACACAATAAAACGCACAAATGGATGCTGACTGGTTGTGTAGCTGTGTGTGTGTCACATATGTGTAGATTGTGTGCTATAGCAGTGCTTTACAGCAGCAGTAAACCTCTACGTAGCATCTGTAGCTTAGCATAAAGCTGTTTGTCATGTTTATAGCTCGATGCAGAACCAGTGACTAGTAAATAAAGCTGAGTTACAATTCTAGATGCACATGCACGGATGTGAATAGTGTCTGGTTGAAACGGGTTCCGGCTTAAAGCTGCAGTATGTAGAATAGTGAGACATGTATAGAAACAACTAAACCTATGGTCACTTATCGGTATCCCCTTTAACGCTCCAATTGTGGAGCTCTGACAGACTTTTTCCTTAAAGTGACGAGTGACAAATGGAGGGACTTTATCTTGTTATTGGTGAGTAGTCTGGTGTTTTAGACCAGGGGTGTCAAACTCATTTTAGTTCAGGGGCCAAACACGGAACAATTTGATCTCAAGTGGGCCACAGACTTTATGCAGGAAAATGAGTAATTTAAATTGAATTAAATTAAATTAAATTTGATTAGATTAGATTAGATAGACTTTATTAATTCTTTGGGAAGGCTCTGTCAAGGACATTGCAATTCCAGTAGCATTTCAACATTAGTGTGCCCTAGTTTGCATTTCCACGTAAATATAAATTAAAAAATATGTAAGAAACCAACAATATCTAAGCAATAAGTGACTGCAGCGTATCATCCACTCTGCAGAGAAGGTCATCGGCTGCAATCTGCCCTCCCTCCAGGACCTGTACGCCTCCAGGATTTTGAGGCGTGCACGAAAGATTGTGGCCGACCCCTCCCACCCCGGTCATAAACTGTTTCAATCTCTCCCTTCTGGAAGGAGGTTTAGCTCCATCAGGACCAGAACCTCCAGACACAAAAACAGCTTCTTTCCCTCTGCCACCATCCACATGAACACACCCCAAGTCACCCACTGACCCCCCCCCACCCAATCACCACCTCCATGATGACATTATCTGCTGCACTGTATATATATATATTTATATTTATCCTATTTATCCTTTATTCTCTATCTATCATTTATTTATCCCTCATCCTTTATATTTATCATTATTATTATTATTATTGTTATTATTATTATTATTATTATTATTATTATTATTATTATTATTATTATTATTATTATTATTATTGTTGCTGGGTTGTTCTTTGTTTTTTTATTTATTTTTTGTTGTTTGTTTTGTGCACCAACTACCACGACAAATTCCTTGTACTGTCCTTAAAACTGTACATGGCCATTAAAAACATTTCTGATTCTGATTCTGATTCTGAAATATCAGTCCCAACATTATCTTTACTTTAGATTTCCTAGATTTTGTGAAAATGTCTATTTAGTAAGTGCTTCACAGTAGTAAAATAAATAAAATAAATAAGTAAAATACCATGTAATCAAGTAAATAGTAAAAAGTACAACAAAACACAACGTTAGGTCAGGATGGACATGTATTTTTAATTTATTTAATATTATAATATTATATATTTAATGTTTTATTTAAAATGTGTTTTTATTTCTATTTTTACATTTGCTTTTAGAAGTAAAAATAAATAAACAAATAAACAAAAAATTAAGAAAACTTTCTTAGATATTGATGAGGGAAATCCGCCAGGGTGTTTTCTAGTAATCCCCGTGAAAAAACGCAAATGACGAGTTATCTCGTCACTGGCACTGAGTGAATTAATGATCTCCTGCTGCTTTAGAAGGACTTTTAAATAAAATAACCTGATTAAACCTCTACTATTATATATGATCTATGATAGAGATTCATCACAGGTACCATCTAAAATGGTAGCAGTGATTAATATAATTGGTGTTTTCGCCCCCTGGTGGTATCTCCACACACACATTTATAAATGACTGACCACATGAGACTCTTCTGCAGAAAAAGTGTTTGTAGCAAAAGTTACGAGTACATTGATGAGATTCTCACAGGAAACCATTTATTTATTTTAGGATTTTTTTGTTTGAAAAACTTAAACTGATTCTCTGTAATATTCTCTGCACTGGAAACCTTTCAAATGTGATGAAATAATCCATATCTGTTAAATTATTGCATTCTGGTCTCGGATAGTGTGGTCTTGAACACAACACTAGTTGTTGGAAAAAGTTTTTCTTTTACTGCATTTTAGTTAAACTCAATTTACATTTCACAAAGTTGAAGAATAGAATTACAGTTGTTTAAGATTGTGTGTTGTTTTAATTTTTAAAAAAAAGAAAGAATAATAATAATTAAACATTTCTCAAATCTATTTTAATTTATCAGAAATTTCAGGTGACCCCACATGGGGTCCTGGCCCCAAGGTTGAAAAACGCTGGTTTAGTGTCTCCTGAATAGATGTATTTGTTTTTTATAATTTCCAGTCATCTCACACCTGGGGAGGGACCAAGACTGACGCTTTATCTGTTAATTTTCCACTCACTCTCACTCTCTAGTACCCCCTGTAGTGCCATCATGTACCCCTAAGGGTACATGTACCCCCATTTGAGAACCACTGCTCTAAACCCTTGAAACATACAGATAAAAGCTTTGCTCACAATAATCTGCTGTTTTTTTTCAGATGCACTCCTTACGTCTACTGAGTCAGAACCAGCCCTCACAGATCTTTCTGAGCATGAGTGACAATGTGCGTCCGGTTCAGCCGCTGAACAACCGCTGCATTCGCACCAACATCAACTTCAGCATGCAGGGCAAGGACTGCCCCAACAACAGGGCCCAGAAACTCCAGTATCGAGGTACCACCAGTCTACTGCCCCCGACACATCTCTATCTCTGGGATTAAGATAACTCTCATTTTAAAACACATTATCTTTAGTCACCGTGGAATAACAATTATACAAACCTTAATAAATAATAATATCAAACAGTTTTCATCACTAACAGATCTATTGTAAACCATTGATTGGTCATAATGAATAGTATCTATAACAAACTGTGCTAAGTGAGGACCTAAGGAGCAACGCACACAGTCACCTGATGAAATACTGAAATTATAGGAAATCATTCAACAAAGGAAGTGGTTATGATTGATGAGAAAAAACATCTGAGAAATGTATGTAGATTTAAATCTCAATGTGACTTACCGAGTTAAAATAAAGTAAATACATGTCAACTACAGGGAAAAGTGGGGATCAAATACAAATGTTTCCACGTATATCAACATTCATCCATTCATACATTCATGAAGAAAGAAAGAAAGAAAGAAAGAAAGAAAGAAAGAAAGAAAGAAAGAAAGAAAGAAAGAAAGAAAGAAAGAAAGAAAGAAAGAAAGAAAGAAAGAACACCAACAGGAGCAACTCAACTTAAATCTAAAGTTAGTGATTGGTTAATTCTGATTTTAATTCCGAATTGATGAATTCCTCGATCTTCTATACGTTCATTCCGTTTCATTTTTATCAAATCTTTTTATTGATTTTAAGCATTTATGAATATACACGTAAACTCAACCATTGTTCAAAAGACACAACACATAGAAACAGCAGGTACTATACAATGAAATCACATCAGACGTCAATGTTGGACAAAACAATTATTCACTGAATTCAGACTCAAAATAAAGAAGCAATGGATGCCAGATCTGATCATGATTTGGAATCGATCCACTTATACCTCAGGTGTTCAAGCTTTACGTCCTCCACCCAAAGCTTCAATGCTGGTGGATTATTTTTTCCACTTAAAAAGTATTAAAAAGCTACTACAACCCCAAATAATAATGTTCTTTTTACAAATAAATGAGATGGTTTTGAATATTCCCTCCTAAAAGACGAGGACAAACCCAGAACATGTGACTCAGGTCAGCACATCTCAGACAGAACAGGTCTACACTTTAGTACAGTCTGGATACTTTACTTTTATTGTTCTTATAACTGCTGTTTGCCAGGTATTACCTGACACGTCTTCACCTAATTCATCCTTTTATTTCATTTTTAAATGGTTCAACGATGGGGATGCTGCTTTAAATTAATTATGGTCGTTCTGCGCATGCTCGTCATATCGATGACGCGCTGGTGATGACATAATCCAAGATGGCCGCCCGAAGCCTCCAACCCAATCCAACTTTGTTTATAAAGCATTTTACAAACCCAGGAAGAGAAGGACAAAGTGCTGTACAAAGTGACAACAGATAATATAAAGTACATACACTATGAGACAAACAATAAAACAAAACAAAATGTAAAATAACAGTGTACATAAAATCAATACAAATTAAAAAAAAAAGCCATACGCCAAAGTAAAAAGAGATTTAAGGAGATTTAAAAACAGGCAGAGATGAAGTGTTTCTGATATAGCTTGGTCACCTCTGAGCTTTTTTCTGCTGTCTTTACTTTACCAATCGCTGGTCAGCTGATCTAAGGGGGCTGGTCTGCTGCACATGCTCAGTACAACCTGCTGCTGTTTACAGCTCCACACATGATCCCAGGCTCTGCACTTATACTTTGATTCCAGCCCAGAGTGAAATACGTCCTGCAGTTTATTGCAGAAGTTTGCACATGGGGAACAGCTCAAACCATGGCTGTTTTTCACAGCCCCACCACCCCACCCCCCCACCACCCCCACCTTCTCCCCTGAGCATTACATTCTTATTCTGCACAGCAGCAGCTCTCGCCCCAGACCATTCTGACTGTCAAACACACACTCTGGAGACGTCTCAGTAAATACGCACACACAGACCTGCCTTTGTAATTGTTTGGAGAGTTAAAGACCTTCACCACAGTGAGGGGGTGGGTGGGGGGGTCATTAAAAGGGAAACAGCATCTTCTCTGATTTGTGTGAGGTCATCCCTTAAATCACAAGCTGCAGAAAACTCTTCCTTTCTGTCAAAGAGGTGATGATCATCCTAAATAATGGGCTGATCAGGGTCAAAGGAACTAATGATGTGTTTACTCATTTATTCATTCATATTGTGACTGAACAACATGAAGGTTTTAGCATCATTTGTATAAATAGGGCGTCGACTGAAGCTCAGCGTTGCAATGATAGCACACGGCTGTTTAGGGGCTATTCTGTGTGTTCTCCTCGTCATCATCTGAAGGTCCTTCTGGTCTTCCATCCTTTATTATTGGTGTGGTTTAATGTTGATAAAAGGAGAGTCTGCAGAATACTGTCTTTAGCTAAAATATGAAATGTTTCCTATCAGGTTAGCTTTAGCCTACAGACGTCTCCACACACAATAATTCATTCTCCTTGAGGCTACATCTTTAACCTAACTCCATTTACAATTCTGCTCAGGTCCAATAATAATTCTGTTCTAATTTTAATGACTACATCTGTAAACCTCTGTGTGCTTTTCTGCGTTTATCCTACT
Source organism: Gouania willdenowi (assembly GCF_900634775.1). Classification (NCBI taxonomy): domain Eukaryota; kingdom Metazoa; phylum Chordata; class Actinopteri; order Blenniiformes; family Gobiesocidae; genus Gouania; species Gouania willdenowi. The sequence goes on from NC_041062.1 coordinate 24,385,557, forward strand.
GACCACTCCTTAAAGTCACATTTACTAATCTAGAATCTATGTCTATGTTAATGGGCCTGTTTTTCTACTACTCCCAGTGTCTACTGTATATATGGTAAAGATATGTGAGAGGGCAAACTGTATCTCTCTGTAAACAAGTGACAAAAGATACAAGCATAACTGCAGGGCCATTAAAAAACAGTCCTGTTTTCTGCTGAATCATATATGATCAAGTTTATTGATCCTAGTCTTACTCTTCACATTCTGTCAGAGTGGGTTGAACGCTGCTATTGGCTGAGATTAGATGAGTGATGTCACTAACCATCACTGTTGGCCCCGCCCCTCCTTTAAAAGATGGACGAGGGACTGATTTGCTCAGTGAGCATTGATTGGCAGCTTCATGTGGAACTGTGTAGTGCTGTGGGGGTGTGTCCTGCTGTGACTGGGTGTGTCTTAACTACTCTAGGAGCCACACCCATAATCAAGACATTTTCTGAATTGTTTAGATTATTTATTCCCACATGCAGTTATAGACCAAAGAGGATAGTTTTAAAAAAAGTTTTTTTTTCTGATTTCCAGAGTGTTTGAGTCTAGAACCAATGTATATCTGTGACTAATCATTAGTGATGTGAACAGTCTATGTTCATAGCTCTAAGCTGATCACATTACAGGGAGCTGAGACATATGCTATGTAGTTTACTGAAGGACCAAACATGTTCCAGACCCAAACACACACTGACTTAGTGACTATTTAGAGGAGCTGACATGTCCACCAGATAGGATGTATAGCAGATCTATTTCTATATTCTGAGAGAGTAGGAGGAGCTTATTACTATACCATATTTACCTTTATGTGATGGAGTTACAGACATATTGGAAGATGAAAATGGAAGAAAAATAAGGACCTCCCCCCCCCACTACATTATCCATATCTCTAAAGTATTGATCAGATCAAAGAAAAAAATGACAGTGTGACTATTGAATATTCATGGAACAATTGATAAAAATCTGGAATGACCCAATATGAGCTTCTACCACTTGATTTCAGCAATTCCTCACAATGGCAATTCCTCTTTAATTCAGAATAAAAGTTAATTTCTCTTTAAACTGACAATGTAAACACTTCATTCCAAATGCAAATTCAATTCCAAATTAAACTTAAATCCAAATTAGGTGGCTGGTTTATTCCTATTTGAATTCTGAATTGAATAGTTATTTTTTCTTGTAAACACTTAAATCAACTTTAAGTTGATTCCGGTTGTTCTGAGCATGAGTGACTTGTGGCGATGACGCGCTGGTGGCGACATAGTCCAAGATGGCCGCCCGGACTCTAGCCGAGACTATTTATTTAATAAGAGCCTTAAAAGACATGGATGTAATGAAAAGAGTGGATGGACATGCGGACATTCATACGGACACACACAGTTCTTACATACATGGACCTCAGCAAACAGAACGGCTTCATTGATGAAACACCAGAGCTTCACTAATGATGCGGGGATCATTCTAAAGTTATTTTTGTATAGTGTAACGTAGAACAGCTGCTGCATTAACCGCTGGCTTTGATTGACCAAAGTACGGTCTTCTATCTCTCCTCTGCTCCGCGGTTGAAAACGAGACCATGTGTTATTTTCCAGCTGCTGCTTCAAAACTATACAATAAAAGTGAAAACAGTTCTAATGTGGTCTTTTATGTTGATTCCAGCCCAGAACACTTTAATTGGGAATAGTTTAATTCAGAATAACTCATTCCGAATTAAAACACATAATGTAACCGTGGCCTACGATTTGTATGAGATCTCTGTTTAAAAGAACTCTGTTTCAAAGCCATTTCCATGACACTGGCGTGATTCCTTCCGGGTGAGACGAGTCTTTGAGGACACCTCACACCTCCATGTTCCTCCCACTCTCTCACTATAACACATCCACACCATTCTCACACCTGCCTCTCTCTCTTCTCTCTTCCAGTGAACGAATGGTTGTTGAAGTAGCTTCCTCGGATGAGCCTGGAGAGCTGAAGAGGCTGAAGATGGAGGAGGAGGAAGAGTGAATGCTATGAAAACAGCTCCTGAAGCTACATTTCATTAAAGACTTGTTCATGGCATTGTAAAAAAAAAAGACTGGACATTAATCCAATGAGGGAACTTTGCACTGTGAGCAAAGAAACTCCACTTTTCATACATTGAGACCCGTTTAAAAGCTAGCCACATGCTAACAAGTCCTTCCCTCAGCCCCTCCGTTTGGTTGTATCTTTACCAACATTTTGATACCAAGTCTTTTTCGGAGAAAACTAAATAAACATGGAAACAAACTGGAAGCATTTATTTGACGTCGTCCAACCAGGAGGACATTGTTTGAACTTCAAAGCCTTTGTACATAAGTTGTTACTGTCATCGGAACAACTCCAAGGACTAGAAGTCACTGGCCCTCGTCCAGCTGGTTCAGGCCAAACAATCACGTTTCATTATCGTCACCCACTGGGCATGTGATCAGCAGAGAGAAGACGAAGAGAAGAACCTTTTCATTTCCCTAAAGTCCAGACCCAACACCCCAGGCTTCCCCAAGGCCTCACGTCTCAGCCTTGGTCCTGTTTGTACATACTATTATTATCAGTACTGCAGAAAAATGAATATGTAAAGAAGTAACAAATAAACATTCAAAAGATATATGAAGAAGATTTTAAAGAAGATAAAAAACAAGTTGAGAGTTTTAAGAATCTTGGCACATGTTGAATGAAGTATGGAGCAGTTCTCTGTCTGAGCTGATGCCTTTTTTTGTTCTGTTTTATGGTTTACAATGGTCATACACTGTGTTTGAGTAATGTTTCAGCCCAATAAATGTGTCTGGAAAGAGTTGGAAAATGTTTCACTTTACAAAGTTCTGCCTTTGTGTACCTGTCGCCATTTTGTAATGTTCAGTATTAAATGTGATGATCGTTCAGGCGTGCTCAGTATCAATAACAACACTGACAAGTTATTGGATTATTTAAACCTAAAATGTTGATATTTAGGCTGTTTTAGTCAAATACGGCCAAAATCAGACACACTACATATCACGTGGAACACGATAAACAGACATTACTTCATCAGATAATTCACTGTTCTCATTCTCTGTCTGAGAAACACAAGAATTCACGGTAAGAATGAAGTAAAATCACTTCTGAGAAACTTTTCTGCTGTATTTGCATTCTCCTACAGCATATGTGTCAAACTCATGACCCGGGGGCCAAATCCGGCCCTTTGGAGCATCCAATTCGGCCCACAGAGAAAACATGAATCATTCTGTAAAATACCAAAAAGATTCAGTTGTATTAATATCAGTCCTCCAAATACTCAAACTCCACAACGTTTCCAGGACTCACTGTTTATCACACCATGGCTGTCATTTTTACTTTCAAATTGTTGAAAGAACTCTCAATTTTTTCAAAATCCTGAGATTTTTTTCAAATTATTCCCCAAAATGTCCCCAAATTCAATACAAATTGGTAACAAAATGAAGAAAATTTTGAGTGGAGATTCTACAGGGACTGATATCTGACACTTTTTTGTTTGGATAGTGGATATATCGCACGATGGCAGTCTTTGTTTTGTTGGAAAAAAAAATCTTTTCCTCAAATTATTACATAATATTTCCCTTAATTAAATAGAAATTGGTCACAAAATCTAGTAAATTTAAAGTGAATAAATCTGTCACTCGTTGCTTTGATATGGTCGTTTTCTTACATATTTTGTATTTAATGTGTACGTTGAAGTCCAACATAAAATCTGGTCCATTTGTGATCAAACTGGTCCGTATTTGGCCCCTGAACTAAAATGAGTTTGACACCGGTGTTCTACAGACTTCAAATACCACAACTAATGTGTGAAACCTTTCCAAAGTGACCATTTCCTAAAAACAGAGACAACAAGGAACTTTCAGGCGGTATTTTCTACCTTCAACATAAAGTGAATCCTCATCAGAGGATTTATGAGACAAACAGGTATAGTTTTAATAAAGTGAGTTATGTCATGAAGTAGCTTAAGAACATAGAAATGGTTTTGTCTTCCTTAGGGGGGGCTGCTGATGGTCACAATTACACAATAAAATAAATTCATTTTTTTATTTGCAAACATGCATTGCTGTTTTTAAAAGATTGTTCCTCTTATAGTGTTGACCTGCGACAGCATGTGCAGACAAAGAAAAAAAAAAGATGGTTTTGTTGTGATTTAATTTATAACAAATTGCTTTGTGACATTGGCAAGCACACACTCACTCCATCTGTTTACTCTATTCTTCATAGTTTATGAGTAGTGGGATATTACCCCACATTCTCTCTACATACAGTATGTCACTACACCAGGGGTTCTCAACCTTGGGGTCAGGACCCCACTTGGGATCACGAGACACTTGGAGGGCGCCACCAGATGCCTTCAAAAAACTAGGAATATTTTTGGAACGATTTGAGCCCATTTTTACCCTTTTTCTGCAACAACACCAAACTATTTTCATCACTTTTTCTTGCCATATTTTTGCTCCTTGTAATGCATTTTTGCTAAATTACTCATATTTCTGACACTTCATCAAATTTCAAAATTTTAATGTTTCTTCTGCAATTTTTTCCACCTTAAAGACCTTTTCAGCACTTATAAACCCTTTCCACCCAATGTTGACACACTATTGTCACATTTAACCTCTTTTCACCGTATTCACCAACATAACCAGGCCCATTATTTACCAATTTAAATGAATTGTTCCTACTTTTAAAATAACATCCCCCCCCCCACAATTTATGCCACTTTTAAGCCAATATTGACACTTTGAACCCTTTTTTTAAATCATATTTTCTCTCCGTTTTTGGCCACTCTAATTGGCAACTTTTAACCAATTTCTGTGATTTCTAAAATCCCATTTCACCACCTTTTCCACCATTTTTGGCCACTTTTAACCCATTTTGATTTCTCATTACAAGGATTTACATCTTTAAGATGACTATATACTATGGCGCAAATAATAAACTTCTTGGATGACAGTGGATATTATTCAGATAAATAAATAAATAAATGTGGTTATCACAGACTGTGGGAATCAAGTGTTTTATGTTTTTGCTGACTATACTTTCCACTGATGTGCATCAGCCTGTCTGTCGTGTATGGAGCATTTTACTGTATTACAGTAAAGAGCAGTTTTAGTGCAACACTTCCTGCTGATGTCACTGTACAAAAAGCACATGTCTTTGAGTTTGTTGTTAAAAGGAAGCATACCCTAATTTCACATTATGCTTTTATTTTGACAGCTACTTAACCATTTTCAGGGCCAAGGAATCCAGTGCTCCTAGCATGTGCTGGACATAATGGAAGAGAGGGCCAAATTGCATGATGGCATCTATGTTGAGGTCCAAATATGACTGCAAAACTGTACAAAAAACACACACTGTTTGCATCAGGCCGTCAACCATCGTAGTAGTGTGTATCACATGGATGAGAGGAACACTATTTTGCTTTTTTGTATTAAAATACACTGAGACGACAAATAAATAACCTTATCTTACCAGTTACTTGCTATGAAAATGCAACTAACAAAGCCCATATCCAACGTGCCCGAGGCCGTCACACACATGCATTAGCTACTGGCCTCCACACTGCCAAGAAACGTGGACGGGAAAGAGGAAACACTAACAACATCTGGCTCTTCAACAACATCTAGGAGGTTCCATACAAGTCCATAAAGAAAGATGTTTCATTGTCAGAAATGACGATGATCATCTCTATCAGGTCAGAAGATCTCTTAAAGGAACTGTTGGTACAAAGAGTAGAGGATCTTATAAGTTTAGTTTCATCTCATATTTTCACGGGATTGTAAATTGTCTCTTGTTACTTTTCTGGTGTAATAGCCTCTACTTTCACTCCATTCTGCGTTTTTTTTCATGGTTTTAAAAAGGTTAATGGACATTATAACTTCAGAGAACATTCACGTCTGATCACTTGTATAACCTAAAAAAAGGAAAATTTCAGTGTAACAATTTTGTGGTAATCTTATTTATGTTGCTATCACTGGATTCCCAGGGCCTAAACATGGTAGATTAGCTGTCAAAATAAAAGCTCTAGGTTGACTAAAAAATCCTTCATTTGGCGTCCATTATGTGAAATCCAAGATGGCAGCCAAATAGTTATCAGAGCAAATGGAAACATAGTTTTTTGATTGCTTATTCAATAGCTTTTTCCAAAATGTATAGTTTCGATACAATCTGGCGAGTGCCTGACTATAATAGGGATAGAAGTTTCTTCAAGTGTGTGAATAATATTATCTGGCAGCAGATATAGTCAAATATGCTGGAGGCCAGGCGTTAAAACGTCTGTATGTGGTTGAGGATGTAGTGTTAAGGCTTTGGTTACATGATTTAGCTGAATTTTAACATCCAAGCACGGAGGCAGTGAAAGAATGTGATCACATCAGAGCGTGTCTGGGGTGGATGACACCACTGGAGAATCCTTCATGTTCTGTACGGTCTCTGTCTCTGATGCAAAACACTGTCATGACTGCATTACAACCAAAGGAATAACACAATAAAAGGAGATTTCTTCATATGTTTCTAGGAGCATGAAACCAGGAGAGACTATATGTTTATGATCAATCAGATTCTGACCTGCTGTGTGTGAAATGGACTGAGCTGCTGGATCTCTCCACTTTTCTCTTCATTTGGAAAAACTGAAAAAGACTAAGACGTGTAATGGAGTGTGACATCACTGTGACATCACAGGAATAATAAAGAGTGAGAGCGTTTTCTCTTTAAAAAGGTCATTTTCAACAAATGGAAAATTGATAATTAATGATGATGATGATGTTAGAGGCCATTTGGTCATTGTTTAATCTCACTGATCCCACTGAATCACTGGCTGCTCCAACCTGGCAACCAGAAAGCTGAACATTAGCATTATAATTGGGGTCGGTGGGGGGTCACGGTCTGAGTTTACCTCCGTACTGAGATTCTCTTTCAATCTCAGTATGTGACGGCTGCATACTGAGATGTACCCGTGCTAAATTAGCCATGCACAGAGATTACTGTACTGATTTAAAAAAAATGCTTAAAACATCACATCAGTCGACCATCAATTAAAAAATCAACCAACGATAAAAAAAAATATGATTGTCATGATCAGATTTATATGAATACAACAGCTTATTATTGTAAAGTTACATTAGGTAAACTGTTATTTATTGCAATGTATATTATTGTATTATATGTATGTTTTTTTGGAGAATAAACTATTCCTATTTTTCTCTGAGAAAAGAAGCCATTCAGCACTCGTCAAATAACATTAGTTTGAATATTGGATTTGAAATTGAATTTTCAATCTCAGCACGGCGGAAGTAGCAAAACTTACAACAGAACTAGCAAAAATTCATTTTCCTGTAATGCGCGTACGCAATCTCAGCATGAGGTAAACTCAGACCGTGACACCGGTGTGCACGGCGCGGTGTCCGGCTGATCGAGAAGCTTACGTAAGCAGGACGGACTGACGTAGACGGAGCGGAGAAACAGTCAGTATCATGGCTGTTCTGATCTGACCTAAACAGCATAAAGTTGCCAAATCACCACGTTTAGTTCGCATTCTGACTCATAGTCTGGACTTGGTGTGACCACTTGGCGGTAGTTCACGGTAAGAGGAACAGATGAAGGGTGTATCAGTTTGGTTCAATTAAAAAGTGAGCATTAAAAGCTGTAAATTGACTGATATGTAGACGTGGAGCAGTGAAGAGGAGACTCCATGTAGAGAAGGAAACATATCAGTTGAAACACGGAAATCTCTGTTAAACCTAACCTGTACAGTAGCCCGTTCTGATTGGCTGAGTGCGGCCTATGTTACACTGCTGCTTTTGTGTGGATTTTTCTTAGAAAATTGCTGAATTATTAGAATGCGGCCAAAATAACAGTTATAATAGTTCGGAAATTACAGTATATCAAAGATGGAAGCGGTGGGGATTGACAGACAGCAGAGATGTTACAGAGTAGCTACACATTCAGTGGAAATCTGGAGTTAGGCTGTTTTCACTCTGGTTTAGTAGTGGACTGGGTCTGAATGGTTTAGTGGTGGACTGGGTCTGAATGGTTTAATGGTGGACTGGGTCTGAATGGTTTAATGGTGGACTGGGTCTGAATGGTTTAATGGTGGACTGGGTCTGAATGGTTTAATGGTGGACTGGGTCTGGATGGCTTAGTGGTGGACTGGGTCTGGATGGTTTAATGGTGGACTGGGTCTGAATGGTTTAATGGTGGACTGGGTCTGAATGGTTTAGTGGTGGACTGGGTCTGAATGGTTTAATGGTGGACTGGGTCTGAATGGTTTAATGGTGGACTGGGTCTGAATGGTTTAGTGGTGGACTGGGTCTGAATGGTTTAGTGGTGGACTGGGTCTGGATGGTTTAATGGTGGACTGGGTCTGAATGGTTTAGTGGTGGACTGGGTCTGAATGGTTTAGTGGTGGACTGGGTCTGAATGGTTTAGTGGTGGACTGGGTCTGAATGGTTTAGTGGTGGACTGGGTCTGAATGGTTTAATGGTGGACTGGGTCTGAATGGTTTAGTGGTGGACTGGGTCTGAATGGTTTAATGGTGGACTGGGTCTGAATGGTTTAGTGGTGGACTGGGTATGAATGGTTTAGTAGTGGACTGGGTCTGGATGGTTTAATGGTGGACTGGGTCTGAATGGTTTAATGGTGGACTGGGTCTGAATGGTTTAATGGTGGACTGGGTCTGGATGGTTTAGTAGTGGACTGGGTCTGGATGGTTTAATGGTGGACTGGGTCTGAATGGTTTAATGGTGGACTGGGTCTGAATGGTTTAATGGTGGACTGGGTCTGAATGGTTTAGTAGTGGACTGGGTCTGGATGGTTTAATGGTGGACTGGGTCTGAATGGTTTAGTAGTGGACTGGGTCTGGATGGTTTAATGGTGGACTGGGTCTGAATGGTTTAGTGGTGGACTGGGTCTGAATGGTTTAATGGTGGACTGGGTCTGAATGGTTTAATGGTGGACTGGGTCTGAATGGTTTAATGGTGGACTGGGTCTGAATGGTTTAATGGTGGACTGGGTCTGGATGGCTTAGTGGTGGACTGGGTCTGGATGGTTTAATGGTGGACTGGGTCTGAATGGTTTAATGGTGGACTGGGTCTGAATGGTTTAGTGGTGGACTGGGTCTGAATGGTTTAATGGTGGACTGGGTCTGAATGGTTTAATGGTGGACTGGGTCTGAATGGTTTAGTGGTGGACTGGGTCTGAATGGTTTAGTGGTGGACTGGGTCTGGATGGTTTAATGGTGGACTGGGTCTGAATGGTTTAGTGGTGGACTGGGTCTGAATGGTTTAGTGGTGGACTGGGTCTGAATGGTTTAGTGGTGGACTGGGTCTGAATGGTTTAGTGGTGGACTGGGTCTGAATGGTTTAATGGTGGACTGGGTCTGAATGGTTTAGTGGTGGACTGGGTCTGAATGGTTTAATGGTGGACTGGGTCTGAATGGTTTAGTGGTGGACTGGGTATGAATGGTTTAGTAGTGGACTGGGTCTGGATGGTTTAATGGTGGACTGGGTCTGAATGGTTTAATGGTGGACTGGGTCTGAATGGTTTAATGGTGGACTGGGTCTGGATGGTTTAGTAGTGGACTGGGTCTGGATGGTTTAATGGTGGACTGGGTCTGAATGGTTTAATGGTGGACTGGGTCTGAATGGTTTAATGGTGGACTGGGTCTGAATGGTTTAGTAGTGGACTGGGTCTGGATGGTTTAATGGTGGACTGGGTCTGAATGGTTTAGTAGTGGACTGGGTCTGGATGGTTTAATGGTGGACTGGGTCTGAATGGTTTAGTGGTGGACTGGGTCTGAATGGTTTAGTGGTGGACTGGGTCTGGATGGTTTAATGGTGGACTGGGTCTGAATGGTTTAGTGGTGGACTGGGTCTGAATGGTTTAGTGGTGGACTGGGTCTGAATGGTTTAGTGGTGGACTGGGTCTGAATGGTTTAGTGGTGGACTGGGTCTGAATGGTTTAGTGGTGGACTGGGTCTGAATGGTTTAGTGGTGGACTGGGTCTGAATGGTTTAATGGTGGACTGGGTCTGAATGGTTTAATGGTGGACTGGGTCTGAATGGTTTAGTGGTGGACTGGGTCTGAATGGTTTAGTGGTGGACTGGGTCTGAATGGTTTAATGGTGGACTGGGTCTGAATGGTTTAATGGTGGACTGGGTCTGAATGGTTTAGTGGTGGACTGGGTCTGAATGGTTTAGTGGTGGACTGGGTCTGAATGGTTTAGTGGTGGACTGGGTCTGAATGGTTTAGTGGTGGACTGGGTCTGAATGGTTTAATGGTGGACTGGGTCTGAATGGTTTAGTGGTGGACTGGGTCTGAATGGTTTAATGGTGGACTGGGTCTGAATGGTTTAGTGGTGGACTGGGTCTGAATGGTTTAATGGTGGACTGGGTCTGAATGGTTTAATGGTGGACTGGGTCTGAATGGTTTAGTGGTGGACTGGGTCTGAATGGTTTAGTGGTGGACTGGGTCTGAATGGTTTAATGGTGGACTGGGTCTGAATGGTTTAGTGGTGGACTGGGTCTGAATGGTTTAGTGGTGGACTGGGTCTGAATGGTTTAGTGGTGGACTGGGTCTGAATGGTTAGTGGTGGACTGGGTCTGAATGGTTTAATGGTGGACTGGGTCTGAATGGTTTAGTGGTGGACTGGGTCTGAATGGTTTAATGGTGGACTGGGTCTGAATGGTTTAGTGGTGGACTGGGTATGAATGGTTTAGTAGTGGACTGGGTCTGGATGGTTTAATGGTGGACTGGGTCTGAATGGTTTAATGGTGGACTGGGTCTGAATGGTTTAATGGTGGACTGGGTCTGGATGGTTTAGTAGTGGACTGGGTCTGGATGGTTTAATGGTGGACTGGGTCTGAATGGTTTAGTAGTGGACTGGGTCTGGATGGTTTAGTAGTGGACTGGGTCTGGATGGTTTAATGGTGGACTGGGTCTGAATGGTTTAATGGTGGACTGGGTCTGAATGGTTTAATGGTGGACTGGGTCTGAATGGTTTAGTAGTGGACTGGGTCTGGATGGTTTAATGGTGGACTGGGTCTGAATGGTTTAGTAGTGGACTGGGTCTGGATGGTTTAATGGTGGACTGGGTCTGAATGGTTTAATGGTGGACTGGGTCTGGATGGCTTAGTGGTGGACTGGGTCTGAATGGATGGGGGCCTTGCAGAGTGTGGGGGTGCCTCTCCCCTTCAGGTGTGACTGGGTGCTGGCCTCGCCTTCCCGGGGCACCTCCCCCCCCCCGGGTTGGGGCAGGGTTGCGTGGCCCTTCGCAATGATGCTGTTTGCTGAGGGGAGGCGCTCATTGTTCCAGCGGTTCGGGATGCTGTCGATATCCTGGTGGGTCTGTCTTGCTATCTGCGGACCGATGGGTGGGTCTGGGTGGCCTTGGCTGGGAGCTGCTGCACCACACCAGGTGTGTGCCGTTGGTGTGCCTCCTTCTCATGGTGGCGGCCGTCAGTCGGTCGCGCACCGGCGTCCAGGGTTGTGCTGTACGGTGGGCGGCCGGGCTTTGGCTGCTGTCCTTGCTCCATCCGGGGCTGTGCGGTTCTGCTGGATGATGGCCAGGTTGTGGTCTGGGGGGGGCTCTCCCCTGGGGGCTCTCAGGAGTTCCAGGTGCTGGGGGGGTGTGCCCTCAGGGTCTGGTGGGCTCGGCTTGCTGCCTGGGCCGGTCTTGGTGGGGGTCTTCCGGGACGGGTGGCGTGGGCCGTGACCTTGCATGCCTGTGGGCACGGCGTGAGGTGGCCCGTGCTGGGGCAGTGCCCTTCCTTGGCTCCCGTTGTTTGTGCCGGCCTGGCTCTATCTTCAGGCCTAGGGCAGCACCTGTACCACACGTATCACCAGACTGGCTGAACTGATTACACAACACAATTAGCACAATATGCACAACTACATCACATTTCACTTTCACCTTAAAACAGTTGACTCCTCCCCTGCTCTTCCATTGTCCTATCTTGACTCCCTCTTCCATGTTCCAGGTGTAACACTGCCCTGTCATTTTATATCCTCCCTTTATAAAGTGTTTCTTACCCTTTCTTAGGGAGGGCTGGTGATGGTCACAATTATGCAGTAAAATAAATTCATTTATTTAATTGCAATAACAAAACGTGCATTGCTGTTTATAAAAGACTGCATTTCCTGTGGTGTTGACCTTTGACAGTATGCGTAGACAAAGTAGGAAAAAAAACCCTGATCCAGCAGTTAACCCCAGTTAGGCAACTGGAGCAACGTGAGACAATGACTGAATGTGCAGATGTTAAAAACACTTCCTTCTTACAGACCAGATGTTAATCAACCCAGTGTTACTTTAGTTCTCGCTGTAGTATTCTCATGATGGAGTGTAGCTTAGCCTCCTTGTGAAATATTAGCTTGTTACAGGTGTTAAATTACAGTTAAAGCTTTATGATTAATGATTAAAAACGACTGCCAGTATCAATTAAGATGAATAAAGCAGCGTTCAGAAGTACTTTATTTTCTTCTGCGCTCAAACATTTAAAGTTTTTTTTTTTACTTTCAGGAGGAAAAGTAACATGTGTAGACAATCACCTGTGTCCTTATTTACACCTCAGCAGAAAAAACAAAACCAATAAAACAAAGGGATTTGTTGAATATGAAGTGGATAGAAAACCATTTCTTGAAAGCTACAACAGTTTTTGATTTACTGCTCTAGTTTGGTGAAGATACAATGATTACTACAAAATGTAGAAAAATGAAACTCAACCAATACTCCAGTTGTCTTTGGTAAAGCCTTGACACGATGCAAGTTTTCTTCCTCTCACTGTAAGACCTGGTAAAACAAGTTTGGATGAGCTACGGCCGGGCCCGCGGAACGTCTCCACGCCAAATAAAACATACCACTTGGTTCCACCGAGTAAAAAAAGCGTTGACATGCGCTCAAAGAATATCCATGTCAAATTACAGTCCGATTCAATGAGCATTAACAGAGGATAATCATTCAAAAAATGGGGGACCCCGGGGACCCTCTGGTGCCCCCGTGGCACATACGGTGTAATGGGTCCCATTCATATATTGGTATGTGTCAATGATTCAGTACCATCAACTGTCGCAATATTTGACTCACAGAAAAATGAGAAAATTAATTTGATGGAAATTGCCAAAATAATGGGGGCCAATCATCAAATTGTGCGAGGCATAATCATAATTTACGTTGAATTACCTTTGAAACGATATATCACATGACTATGTTCCCATAAATTTGGAAAATACCGGAAATGGGGGTTAGGCCCCCAGGCCCCATTTAAAAAAAAAGGGCTCCGAGCATCTCATCATATTCATACTAAACTGCATTCCGATCTAACAAGAACTAATGGAGGAGTAGTCATTTGAAAAATTGGGCCCCCGGAGGCCACCTGGCGCCCCCGTGATACCTACGTGGTAATAGGTCACATTTATATATTGGTATGTGCCAATGATTTGGTTCCACCAACCGTCTTAATGTTTGACTTGCAAATAAATGAGAAATCAACTTTTGTTTTTGTTTTTCTTTTGGGGCCCCTTGGGGCCCCCATGGGCCCAAAATCAAAAATTGATGCGTACACATCCACAGATTATAGCAACCACATTTCTGCCCGATCCGTTCATGAATAACAGAGAAGTAGTGATTTTAATTAGTGTACACAACAAGAACACAGTGAGGGCGTTTTGAGTCCGGTAGCCTGGCCTGAAAACATGTAGTTTAATTGAATGAATGTAATTGGAGGTTCTGAGATTTCACCAACTGAATCAGTTGATGATTTACACAGTGACTCATGTTTTCGCTGTCATTTTTACTCCCTCCTGCGGGCCAAAGTGTGAGCTTTAAAGGGCCGGATTTGGCCCCCGGTTATGACTTCTATGATATTTCCTCAGTAGAAGTTAGGTTTGACCTGTGTCTCCACCTGACTATAGATCATGTTGTTAGCATGTTGTTCCTGTGTAGAGCAGCTGACCCTGTTCTGTCTGTTACATTGATCTTTCTCTCACACAGGCCTCTTTAATTATCTCACAATCAATGGCGGATACCTTCTATTGTAGCAGATGCTGGGAGAATTACAGCCTCAGAGCATGTGAGAGTGTTCATGCATGAGTGCACTCTTACTGTGATCTATTAGAGGTTGTTCCCCCACTGTTTTGGAATAAGAAAAGAAAATAGGGAGGAGGTTTAAAAAGAAGGAACCAGTTCTCCAAGGTTATGAAGGCCATTTCTCTGCCTGATACAGGAGAAGCAGGGCTGAGGTGGAGCTGGAGGATGGATAATAAATACACCAAATGATTCATTGGCGTAACTATGCACTCCACCACTGCTATCCAAGCAAATAATAGTTTCCACCTCTGTGACTGTGCAGTAGATCCTTTGGGACTGGGCTGCTCTACGGCAATGATCAGAGACATCAATGTTACGAGGTGGGAATAAATTACAATGCTGAGATGTTGAGGACCACATTTAACAACATCACACTAATAGTGGTATGATGAGGTGACGGCACAATGGAGAACAGCTGCTGACGCAAATAAAAATGTGTGAGTTGATTGGTGTGGCCAACCTGAGCAGATGTTCAATCAGCACAACTGCAAGAAAGTGTAACAAATCTCATTGATTCCATTCATTCTACTGTTTCAAACTCATGGGAACGCAAAAGGTTTTAACGATGAGCCCACGTGCACTAATGACTCACACAATGTCAGTTTGATGGTGTCTCGTGTCCCTGTAACAATGGTTCTCAACCTTTTCAGGCCACGACCCCCAAAATAAAGGTTCCAGAGAGCGGGGACCCCCACTGTAGCTGAAGGTGGTTGAACACAGACATGAACATTAAAGAAAGACCATCTAAAGGGGGAATAAAGGGGAGAGATTTTTGGGGTCCATCCATAAAGTCAGTAAAATGATGGTCTATTGTTCTATGAATCTGTGATAACCACATTTATTTATTCATCTGAATAATAGACAGTTTTCACCGACGTCACTTTCTTGGCAGTAACCCGGATGTGTGGCCATGTTGGAGGTAAGCGGATGTTGACGCTACATGTTGGAGGCTCACAGAGGTGTACTGTGTGATGGATAAATTGATTGATTGATTGATTAATTATACTTTATTAATCCCCGAGTTCAAAATGTCAACATTGGCTTAAAAGTGCTTGGCAGAAATTGGGGAGAGGAGGTTGGGGTAATTTAATTTAAAAAGTAGGAACAATTAGTCTAAACTGACAAATAATAAGCATGACAAATCGTGAATGTGGTTAAATTAGGTGGAAAAAGGATGCATGAAATATGGTGAAAAGAGAATAAAGTGAAAATTTTGGGTCCACATGTAAAATTAGGTTGTAAAGTTGTGGAAAGGGTTTATAAGTGCTGAAAATGTCATGAAAGTGGAAAAAATGTACAGAAAAGAACTTAGAATTTTGAAAATTGATGAAGTGTCAGAAATGGGAATAATGTAGCAAAAATGCATTAAAAGGAGCAAAAATATGGCAAGAAAAAGTGATGAAAATAAACTAAAATATGGGAAGTTTGGTGTAGTTTCAGAAAAAAAGGTAAAAATAAGCAAAATTGGGCTCAAATTGTTCACAAAATGTTGTCACTTTCTTTTAGGCATCTGGCAAACTCGTCCCAGTGTCTCACGACCCAAAATGATAGAAAACACAGTGAAGCTGAGCGGTGACAATGTGCACACCTTTAGGTTCACTAGGGGAGAAAAGCCAATAATAACTCATATCTTCAGGCTCTCCTGGAAGATGTTCACTGTTGTGCAATCTCTGTGGAAACTGTAAAATAAATCAAAAAGAACCTAAAAATGTTTTTCTTTGTCAGTTAGAGAAAGTTCAAGAAGTATTTTACAAGTTGATGCAAACAAAGTAAAAAAAAAAAAAGAGATGAAAAACCATTTCATCATAAATTTGTAGTACATGTACTCAATTTTTGTTTATAGTACCTGTAGTGTAAATGTATATAACAAAATGTGTTTCATGTATTACCAATAAACATAATATGTGCACCTTTAAAACATATTTAAAGGAATTTTTAGAATGATTTTATACCTTGGGGCATAAACTATGGAGAGCCCAGATCATTTCCTGTGCGATGGTGCGGTCCGATCCGCACACCTAGAGCGTTGGCCGTGTGAGCGCCTTCACAATTTTTCATCATATTCGCACGAATAAGAGTTGAAAATATTGAACTCCTGCGACTGTTTCTCATGACGAAAGCCAATCAGAGTCTTTGTTGACGATGACGTCAGGCCGTCAACATGGAAACCGGTCTGTTCACCCATTCAACCATGAAGTAGGAGCTGTGTGTGACCATCTGGAGCTGCATGACAAGGCCGTTATAACTGGGACCAGACAAGGAAGGATTAGGAGAGGAGAATCAGTGAGGAGGTGGTAGTAGCAGGTAAAAGTTTTCATCGTACTGAGCTGGGATAGCATTAGCTGCTAATCACACCGGTTTTATTCACCGGTGGTTTATGAGAGGAGAAAAAGGAGCACAGTTCTTTGCTTCAGCAGGCAGTGAAACTCACCAAGTTGGATGTGTCGCTGGTGGGCGGGGCTTCGTTTCAAACGCGTGTATGAAGCGAATGGGGAAATGTTTTGATCCTGCAAAACCTGTGGAACTTTTTGCGCTGCAGATGAGTCCGGTGCCGCAGAAAACGCATTCGGTGTGAACGCCGCATTAATGTCGTTATTTGGCTCAGAGACGCAAAATAAATGTTTCTGTGGGATTTTTATCTTGTTGTTATAGCAACCATTTGCTTTACACTCCACCATTGTTCAGAAACGTGATGCAGCACTGGACAATGATGGTCAACGTTAAAGTTTTTAACAAACTTTATCTGGCTAGGCCTAATTTACTACACACTATCTTTAGCTAGAGCTTGGAATTAAAATTGACGACAGGTACCCTTTAGGTGTCACGAGTGCATTTTGTGCTAATAAGAGGACAGAAAAAAGCAATTTAACGTTGCCATTGACTTCTGAAAATATTGCAAGCAAACAGGGACCTGCTTATAATCCCTCCTACTTCATTTGCCTTACATATACTAGTATTACCAGTACAGTTTTAGATTTTGAGTGCGCTATTAGTACTAGTTATAGTGATCTTATGGAGAGAATGACATTTTCTTCAAAGCCATAATAATGTTAATTTGAACTCTTCACAGACAACTGAAGTAATGCAAAAAAACGCATTCCTGCATTATATTAAAGTCGTTTTTTTTTTTTACCAATATTTTAAGTGAAGTGCATTACTTTACTTAGTCACCACAAAAGTCATTACTATAACGTCTTACTTCATAACACGATATCCCAAACACTGGTACAGACACTGACAGGTTATCTTTTCACCCAATGCTGCCTCTTCCCAGGGGACGTTGGCTTCTTTATTTCAGAGACAAAGTGAGTTTAATTACAGGAACCAGTGCTCAGATAAGACTCCAGGATACCGCTTTGAAGTTCAGGCCACAGGAAACGTCTCCCCTACACCACACAATTAAAACTCCATCAACTGTTTTACATGAAACTTTTATGTGACACAAATGTGTGTGAGAAGTATATTAAATGTATTAAAGTGAGTGACCTCTCATTTTACACATAATTCTTCTTTTTTATATGATCAGTTTAAGATTTTAAAATCAAATTATTGTAGGAGGAGGAGTTATTATTAATGGGTTATATAACTAAGAATTGAATTAACTAAGAATATTAATTAACAGGAGAAATATGTCTAAGTTTTTAGACTAAACTCATCAATGTGAAACCAGGGAAAAGTGAATTCTAACGATAATGAATCAGAGGAATCAAAAATTATGTTTAACCTTTTATTCAAAAGTCAACAATTAACAGTCAAAATATCAATTGCAATGGGATAATTAAATCATGATAACATGCATTTCTAGGCTAATAAAAGTGAGGATTATATGTAATAAAGTGAAATCACTATTCTAGGAGAATGCTAATCTACTAAATATTGAATAAAAATGCAGGATACATATTCGAATAATAAGATGATAAAATCAAAGAATAAAATCATAAAGAGAGCTCATAAAACAAAGAGAGGAAGACAGACAGGGGGAGACGAACAAACATGAATGAGATGAACTGTGTGTGGAACATGTTGTGAGTGTGTGTAAGTGTGAAGTTATGGAAGTATGGATGTGATCTATTGTGGATGAAGTTTGCTGATGAAAGTTCATTCAGGTACCTTGAAGATGATGTCAGGGTTGGACCTGGAGGTGCTGTTTGAAGCAATACAGCAGGACGTGCCACCGTTGGGTTCTGTTGTGTTTCAACAGAGTATAGCCCCTTCAGCCGATCCAGGCGGTTCTGGCCTTCACAGCTGGGTTAGAGAACGGCTCGTGGCTTACCACAGTGGGTCACGGGCAGGGCTTCTTTTGGCTGTTTGCTGGATTCGTCCGAACCAAGCAAGCTTTTGATTCCAAAAATCTAACTGTTTAAACTAAAAATAAAATGAAATAAATGAAGAGGTGGGGAAGGGAAACGCGTTGAGTATGAAACGCCAGCGTCCCAAAAACTGAAGTTAGGAGCGGCTTTCTTCCTTTTAAAAGCTTATCTTTGGGACTTGCCTCCCAAGAAGGAAACTTCGTTGATTGGTTTAAAGTTGCCAGCATCTCAGCTGGCTGCCCTTGGGTGTGTCTGGGGGTGTGTGTTTATGGGAGACAAAGACAAACAGGAGGGATGATTCCTAGATTTACACATAAACCATAATAATGAGTTCAGCATATTCAAATAATCTTTTCAACATCGTATCTTGAAATATCATGTATTACGAAAGAGTTTGATACCAAACACGACTGGAAAATAGCCTAGGATCACTTTAGGAACCGGTTAATGAATTTTACTTGTAATAACTCATAAACATAAATGTCAAAAATCATGTTATGCCTCTTCTTTACTATATGGTTGCAGTCGATACCTCAAACTAACTTTTGTGATGTTTTCTGGTATTTTAAGCACTTTTTAAATGATGGAACATTTAAAATAGCATTCTGTGGGTATTAAATTATCTGAAAAGAGTGGAATAGGACAGACAATATTTGCAATTTCAATTTCTGTAGAAACCATTCCAATAATGTTTTCATTTGTAACTTTTCAAACATTATATAGTTTCTTTGCTCTCCCTTCTTCACTGGGACACATCTCAGAGAAGAGGCCTGGAAAGTGTCCATCTGTGACATCTCACCACAGGGGTCAGTGGGACAGTTCTTTGATCTTACAGCATCCCAAAGGTATCTGTTTGTAAAGGAGGGAGAAGAGGGATGTTCTTCCCCCGTGTGGAGTCGTAAAAAGAGTTCGTACTGAATATTTCAAAGAGTTGGGTCAGTCTTTTCGGCTACGGTATTGGGTTCAAAGGCCGCATAGTGGGGTTAGCTATGCACCTCAAAGTTGCGGGGGCAGTTATTGTGTAAACAGTTTGTGATAAAGAAACAGGCTCCTTGGTTAATTCCTGCTAGGAAGAGGGTCTTTAGGCTTGATGTGGTTTGGTTCCCTACATTATGGAGTCAAACATGCATGACAACACATGGCCACACCGCCAGTAACTTTTAATGCAACCTCTTATTTTATTGTTCTCTGACCTCAGTCAGAATGACCATCTTTTTATCTCTTTTATCTCAGCCAATTGGACTTTGCGATGATTAAATTCACCAGGAAACTCCAGCCAATCAGACTACATCTTCTGCTCCAATTTCAGCAGAGCATGAACTCACTGTATTGTCTCACCCCAAAGTAAACTAGAATATTAGCATTAGCTTAGAATTAGCATTATCCTAGCAACAGCATTAGCCTAACATTAGCTTTAGCCTTGCATTAGGATTCACCTATCAATTAGAGGTGGGAACCTCTGGGTACCTCACGATACGATACACGATGCAAAGCTCACAAGAACGATTATCTCACGATATGACGATACTGCGATTTTCGATATATTGGTCAGAAATCAATCTATAATAATCTATGACATAAGAAAAAAAAGATTGTGAAAAAATACAATTTTTATTTTATATCTTTGAAAAACAATAAATTGAAAAAGTTTCCTATGAACAGTGACACTATTTTAGTACATTTCTGTAAATAAGTGTCAACATACCAATGTAAACAAATAGTATCTCCAATAGTGCTTTATGTAAACAATAAATAGGGTTTTTCTCATCAGTGACATCATTATAGTGAAATATTACAGTAAACAATATATTGGTTCCTTCAACAAACAGTGACACAATTTCTGTGAAGACGTAAATGCATATTTTAGTGAAAAAGCAGAAAAGGTTTTGAAATTTTTTTTTAAAAATCGATACTTAGCGCAAGCATATCGATAATCGATTGTGCGAAAAATATTGCGATATTGTCACACTCCTACTATCAATAGCATTAGCCAGGCATTAGCATTACTCAAGCAATAGCATTAACCTAGCATTAGCTGATTATTAGCAATGATGTGGAAAAATCTGAGAAAAGTTGAAGAAGTTAAAATGGGTTGAAAAATAATACAAAATGGAAGAAAAAAGTTTCTGAATTTTTTGATAGCTATTTGTCAAAATCGGACAAATGTTGTAGGAGGAGTTAACGCAGATAGAAGAAAAAACAGATAAGAATATTGAGGATGCAGGAGGCATTCATCATATACTTCACATGGCTGTTGAGCTGGCAAAACCAAAACCTACTAAGTGCCAAGCCAAGATTAAATGCTGGTATGAATTTTAAAAGCCAACAGTTCACAAAGGGTAACCAATGGCGTTGTTGCTGATTGTGAGTTCACCTTTGACCCTCATCCAGTAGAGATAGAAGATGCTCAACCACCTCAGCGAGTTTTAGCAGCCCCAAATGATTCACCCAGAATACAACTATAAATCATTAAGGGATCAGATTAGTCAATGCAGTGCCATCTGCAGCATGTTGGTAAGACTTATAGGCTGCCAGAATGTGTCGTGACCTCTGCTTTCATACTGAGCTCTGTAATTACACCCCATTTAACCTCACAGTTTTTGGACTCTACTGGTTTCTAGCAGCGTGACAGTGTTACAGATGAAAGCATCCGTAAAAGACGAGAGTCCTGTTTCAAGTTCTAACTACAACGATGATATCAGTCCCTCACTGTACAGATACTACGGGACTCACTGCTACGGGATGATGTAATGCAGTGGTTCTCAAACCTTTTTGGCTCCAGTACCCCCTTTCTCTTATTTTTGAATCCAAGTCCCCCCCTTATTTTTGACTACTACATTTGCTTAAAATTCTGTGAAAAACATACAGAGCATAATTATGGAATAATCGAGTGATAATACATTTAAAATATTATTCTAATCAAGAATCAATTCAATTCAACTTTATTTGTATAGCGCAATTTACAACAAATTCATCTCAATGCTCTTATCAAAATTTATAATAAGAAAGAAAAAACCCAACAAGATCCACATGAACAAGCGTTTAGCGACAGTGGGAAGAAACAACTAACCTTTGAACAGGAATAAATCTCTGTTAGAACCAGGTTCAGAGGTGGCAGCCATCTGCGTGGACTGGTTGGGGCTAGTGGACAGAAAGACCAACAGAACTGTCATGCCCTCTACCTCTGGCATCTCCTGAACTGGTCCGTTGGCACCATCTGGTGGTCTCCATGCCTCACTATCCAGACTACTCAACTCTAATCATCAGGATTGCTTCCAGCTGCGGCGGGGAGTGGTCACACCACTACTTAAGACACCGGCAGACCACAAACCGACGCCAAACTGTAAGCATTGCAGACTCTGACCCTCTCAGCCGATGGGAGCTCTCCTGCTTCCTTCCCTCCTGGAACCATCATCACCGCTGGAATCCCTCAGCTCACTCCACCCTTCAGCTGGTTCTTCCCCACTCCTGTGCCAGGCTCCTTCGTTTCGGCCGCGTTGGCTGCAGCTCGAGCGTCTCTGTGTTCCTGCCCATTTGGGGTTCAGAGGTTTCCTTTGTTAGTTTAGTCATTCTGAGTTTATGCCTTTAGACCTAGGGTTCTGTTTTTTCATCAGTAGTTTCCTGATCGTTTTTAGTTAATCTTAGTATTAGGTCTCCCTCAGTTAGCTCAGCACTTAATTTCTCCACCACCCCACTTAGGGCGCTGGTAGGTTTTCTGTTGTATTCAGTTTTTGTGAAATAAATCAGTTAATTATATCTGTGCCTCCTGTTGTGCTGTCTGCGCTTGAGCCTCAGTTCCGTCTCGTGACAGTACAGTTTGGCCATAATGAGCTCAGCAGACCGCACTACAGATGAGGCCTCAGCCGCTCATCATGCTGTAGTTAGTCATGACGCAATTCTAGGCCGGCATGATGAGCTACTCAAGACTCTCGTGTCTAGCGTTAAAGCTCTAATCAGCCAAATGTCTCACCTTACTGGTCAGCAGTCCGTGTTAGCATCTTCACTAGCTGCGTCAGGTTGCCAGCCTACCCCCATTAATGCCCCCGAGACGACGGTTGTAGGCTCTCCCTCTGCCCTGGCCACAGTAGGCCGTGAACCCACGGTTCCGGTTCCTGAGCGCTATGCTGGAGATCTCGGCTCTTGCCAGGCCTTCTTGACTCAGGTTTCACTCGTCTTTGAGTTACAACCGACCTCCTACGCGTCCGATAGGGCTAAAATCGCATATCTAATTGGCCTTCTACGGGGGCCTGCACGGGACTGGGGAACAGCTGTGTGGGAGAAACAGGGGGAGATCTGCACCTCCTACTCCCGCTTCTCTGCAGACATGAGGCGCGTCTTCGATCACCCAGTTCGGGGGCGAGACGCTGGAGATCGCCTCATGGCCCTGAGGCAGGGGGCCCGCAGTGTTGCAGAGTACTCCGTGGAATTCCAGGCCCTTGCAGCTACCAGTGGGTTCAACGATCCGGCCCTCCAGAGGTCATTCTATAGGGGACTGTCCGAGGCTCTGAAGGATGAACTCGCCACCAAGGAGGAGGTGGGCAGCCTGGAGGCCCTAATCTCCCTCGCCATCCGGCTTGACAATCGCTTGAGGGAGAGGCGCAGAGAGCGCGCACACTGGAGGGACTCAGCACCCTCCCGCCGACTGAGTCCCACTCTCCAGCCTGCTACGCCCACACCGTTCCCTGAGGCTGCCTCCGAGGCCATGGAGGCACTTCATTGCTTCCTGCCCCAAGAGACCAGCAAAAAAGAGGGCTCACTCGTGACAGGGAGTCTACGAGTGAGCCGGACTGCTTCCACCTCCCCTCATCTGTTACAGCTACCCGCTACACTCAGCTATCAGAACCACTCACTTTCTGTGACCGTGCTGGTGGATTCTGGGGCCGAGGAGAACTTCCTTGACTCGGACCTCGCCAGGCAGCTCTACATCCCGTCGGTGCCACTGGATTCTCCCGTGGAGGCCCGTGCTCTCAACGGCCTCCCCCTGGCCACGATCCACCGGAGAACAGTTCCTGTCACCCTCCGGTTAGCAGGTAACCATCATGAAACACTAACCTTTCACTTGTTGGAACATTCTCGCCCACAGTTGGTGCTGGGGCACCCCTGGCTGATTAAACATAACCCCTCCATTGACTGGTGCGGCAGCCAGGTTAAGTCCTGGAGTACTGGGTGTCATGCTAACTGTCTCCGTTCAGCCCCATCCCCTGCTCCAGTAAATCCCAAGCCAGATCCTCGGCCTCCGGACCTGTCCGGCGTTCCTGAGGTTTACCATGACCTAGGTCCAGTCTTCAGTAAAGAGGATGCCCTATCCTTGCCTCCTCACCGGCCCTACGACTGTGCCATCGAGCTCCTGCCTGGAGCCACTTTGCCCTCTGGCCGTCTGTACAACCTCTCTAAACCCGAGCAGGCCGCCATGGAAACTTACATAAGGGACTCCCTGGCAGCAGGTATCATTCGGCCCTCCACTTCTCCGGTAGGTGCGGGATTCTTTTTCGTAAATAAGAAGGACGGGTCCCTGCGACCCTGTATTGACTTTCGGGGCCTAAATAATATAACCGTGAAGAACAAGTACCCTCTACCTCTGATAAACTCTGCCTTCACCCTCCTCCATGGGGCCAAAGTGTTCTCCAAACTAGACCTGAGAAATGCTTATCATTTAGTGAGAATAAGAGAGGGAGATGAGTGGAAGACGGGTTTTAATACCCCCCTGGGACACTTTGAGTACTTAGTAATGCCCTTTGGCCTCACGAATGCCCCCGCCGTCTTCCAGAACCTGGTTAACGATGTGCTCCGGGATATGATCAACCACTTTGTGTTTGTTTACATAGACGATATCCTGATTTATTCCAGAGACCAAGAGGAACACGTCCGCCATGTCCGCCTGGTTTTGGAGCGCCTGTGGAAGAACCGCCTTTTTGCTAAAGCGGAGAAGTGTGAGTTTCACATTACTACAGTATCATTTTTGGGTTTTGTCATCTCCCCAGGACGTGTTATGATGGACCCGGCCAAGCTATCGGCTGTCTCCGAGTGGCCCCAGCCAGAGACCCGGAAACAGTTACAGCGTTTTTTGGGCTTCGCTAACTTTTACCGCCGCTTCATCCGTGACTATAGTAGGGTGGCAGCCCCTCTCACAGCCCTGACCTCCACCTCAATTCCCTTCCAGTGGACCCCCAAGGCCGAGCAAGCATTTCAGTCCCTCAAGGTACGCTTTACCTCTGCGCCTATCCTTGTTCAGCCAGATCCCCACCTTCAGTTTGTGGTCGAGGTGGATGCCTCCGACTCCGGGGTTGGGGCCGTACTCTCCCAGAGGACCCCATCTGACCAAAAGCTGCATCCCTGTGCCTTCTTCTCTCGCCGCCTGACCCCAGCAGAACGGAACTACGATGTGGGGAACCGGGAGCTGTTGGCGGTCAAGCTCGCTCTAGAGGAGTGGCGGCACTGGCTGGAGGGGGCAGAGCACCCATTCATTGTCTGGACAGACCATAAGAACTTGGAGTACATTCGTTCAGCCAGGAGATTGAACTCTCGGCAGGCCCGCTGGGCGCTGTTTTTTGGTCGCTTCCAGTTTTCCCTCACGTATCGCCCGGGGTCCCGTAACATCAAGCCGGATGCCCTGTCTCGTCAGTTCTCCTGCGACGAACCCTCTGGTGACCCTGAATCTATCCTTCCCCCTGCTCGTCTTGTCGCCTCTCTAACCTGGCAAGTGGAGGATCAGGTCCGTCAAGCACAGTCCCAACAGCCAATCCCAGGTAACTGCCCGCCTAATGTTCTCTATGTTCCTGAGTCTGTGCGTACCCAGGTGCTCCAGTGGGCTCATACCTCTCGCTTCGCCTGCCATCCTGGGGGCTTCCGGACCACAGCCATCCTTCGGCAGAGGTTTTGGTGGCCCTCTCTCGAAAGGGACACTCGGGACTTTGTCGCCGCTTGCCCCACCTGCTCCCGGGGCAAGACCCCTTACAGACCCAGCTCGGGTCTCCTTCAACCACTCCCGGTGCCCACTCGGCCTTGGTCACACATCGCTGTGGATTTCGTCACGGGGCTACCCCCCTCTGGAGGTAACACGGTCATCCTCACCATTGTTGATCGTTTTTCCAAAGCAGCACACTTCGTCGCCCTTCCCAAACTCCCCTCAGCCAGGGAGACGGCATCCCTCCTAGTTGACCACGTCTTCCGGTTGCATGGGATACCAGCAGACATTGTCTCGGACCGGGGTCCACAGTTCATCTCCGGAGTCTGGAAGGCCTTCTGCGCTGCCCTAGGGGCCACCCCCAGTCTCACCTCTGGCTTTCACCCCCAGTCTAATGGCCAAGCGGAGCGGGCCAATCAGTCTCTGGAGACGTACCTCCGGTGTCTGGTCTCCTCCAACCCCACTGCCTGGGTTGAGCATCTGGCCTGGGTGGAGTATGCACACAATTCACAGATAAACTCTTCTCTGGGGATGTCTCCTTTTCAGTGCTCCCTCGGCTATCAACCTCCGTTGTTCCCCTCCCAGGAACAGGAACTCTCCGTTCCCTCTGTACAGACCTTCGTCAGCCAGATCAAAAGGGTCTGGGACAGGGCCAGGGCCAGACTTATTCAATCAACTGAGAGGATGGAGCGGCAGGCCAACCGCCGTCGCTGCCCGGCACCAACCTACTCTGTGGGCCAACGAGTCTGGTTGAGGGCCAAGGACCTCCCTCTGAAGGTCGAATCCAGAAAGCTGGCACCCCGGTTCATCGGTCCCTTCCCCGTGGAGAAGATCATCAGTCCGACAGCGGTACGTCTCACCCTTCCCAGAACTTTGAAAATTCACCCCACGTTCCATGTCTCGCAGGTCAGGCCCGCCAGGGACTCCCCCCTGGCTCCTCCTGTTCCCCCCCCCCCTCCTCCCAGGATGGTGGATGACTCGCCCGCCTACTCGGTTCGGCGCTTGCTGGATGTCCGCCGCAGGGGTCGCGGCCTCCAGTTTCTCGTGGACTGGGAGGGTTACGGGCCTGAGGAGAGGAGCTGGGTTCCCCGCAGTCAGATCCTTTGCCCTGACCTAATCAGGGATCTCAAGCGGCGGCGTCCTGAACGTTTTGGTCGTGCGCCTGGAGGCGCACGTAGGAGGGGGGGTACTGTCATGCCCTCTACCTCTGGCATCTCCTGAACTGGTCCGTTGGCACCATCTGGTGGTCTCCATGCCTCACTATCCAGACTACTCAACTCTAATCATCAGGATTGCTTCCAGCTGCGGCGGGGAGTGGTCACACCACTACTTAAGACACCGGCAGACCACAAACCGACGCCAAACTGTAAGCATTGCAGACTCTGACCCTCTCAGCCGATGGGAGCTCTCCTGCTTCCTTCCCTCCTGGAACCATCATCACCGCTGGAATCCCTCAGCTCACTCCACCCTTCAGCTGGTTCTTCCCCACTCCTGTGCCAGGCTCCTTCGTTTCGGCCGCGTTGGCTGCAGCTCGAGCGTCTCTGTGTTCCTGCCCATTTGGGGTTCAGAGGTTTCCTTTGTTAGTTTAGTCATTCTGAGTTTATGCCTTTAGACCTAGGGTTCTGTTTTTTCATCAGTAGTTTCCTGATCGTTTTTAGTTAATCTTAGTATTAGGTCTCCCTCAGTTAGCTCAGCACTTAATTTCTCCACCACCCCACTTAGGGCGCTGGTAGGTTTTCTGTTGTATTCAGTTTTTGTGAAATAAATCAGTTAATTATATCTGTGCCTCCTGTTGTGCTGTCTGCGCTTGAGCCTCAGTTCCGTCTCGTGACAAGAACAGGATAGAGAGATAGAACATCAGAGTGTCTCAGACGAGTTGAGCCGTGAACAGATCAGGAACTAACATCATCAGCTTCACCTGAAACAGAGCAGAGAGAGAAGGATGAGGAGAAGACACTGACCGCAGAAAAACATGATACATTATCAAGTCAGCCTGTCTTGGCCTTGGGCCTCACTCCCAGTGGCCTAGTCAGCACTTATTATAAAGGTGATGAATCTCTTTCCGTTTATTGGTAAGCTAACAACAGCGACTCCAAGGTCTGTAAATGTGACCGTTCACAGATGAGCCCATGTCTGCTCTAGTGGTTATGTTATGTTATGTTATGTTATGTTATGTTATGTTATGTTATGTTATGTTATGATTCAGTCCTAGATAGATCATTTCTATCAATATTTTGTGTGTTTTTTTGGGGTCATTTTGTGTATTTTGTCGTTGTATGTCTGCTCTTTTTATTATTACGTATATATATCATCTTATTTTGTGTGTTTTTGCTGTCGTTTTGTGAGTTGCTGCTAATATTTAGTATAATTATCATTTTTAACTAAAAATAAATGTCAAATCCACATTATTTTTAATGCTTTGATCTCTCTCTCTCAAGTACTCCCTGTCGTACTATCGCGTACCCCTAGGGGTACATGTACCCCCATTTAGAAAACATTGTTGAGTATATCTATTCAGGACGTCTTCTTGAGTTCCAATAATTGTGTCTCGAAAATGTATTTAATGACTAAAGAACATACAAACAACAACTAAGACATATTAATTACGTTCATTCTGGCTTCTTCAATGACGTCTTCATTATGTCTTGACAACGTATTTTAATGACATCTTTATAACATCCAATATAGAACATCTGTAAATGTCTAGAAAAGACGTAAAAAAAACTTTCATTCTGGCTCCTCTGAGGACGTCTTCTGGATATATGGAGAAGATGTTTTTGCTCACTGGGTAGTGTCTCATCTATCACTGCTCTAAGGTCACAATGGGAAACACGTGGTTTTTGCAAAATTTATAATAATAAATGTTTTATTATATTTTATTATTTAAATAGGTGTTTACCTGAGAAACATCAGACAGATTGGGTAGGACAATAGGGATTTTATTATATGACATAACAAATAAAGATTGTTATAAAAATTAGGAAAGTAGAAAAAAAAGATAAGTTGAACCTGTATTTGATCCCATATTGACCTGTTCTGATCCCAAACATAACAAGGACTTTATCAACTATAAATCTGCCTCTATATACCAAGAGCTAGAGCTGTAGAATAAACTAGCATTTCACTCATATCTGTTGTTTTCTCTTCATGAACTTATATAACAGACTCACACCAAAAGCTTGGAGCATGTCGGACACAGAATGAAATTTGGTGCCCAGCTGCACAGTTGAAAATTGGGTTGATTTAGTGGCAGAATAAGTCTCGACAAATCAATGTCACCTCATTCCTTCCGTCTCAGAAAGAGCTCTTGGTGATAACTAGGGTTGCTTTTTGATGAATAGAATACGACAGGTGCAGAACAACTGCAGTACCTTGACCTGGTAGTCAAGGTGTTGATGGTGGCGTCCAATCACTGCATGGTATTGTAAATCGCTGCTGGACATCTTGGGGAACCTGAAAGTAGCAAGAAGTTGATCTAACAAACCTCTGAGCTTCAGAGAACTTTTACTAATTCATGTGTTAAAAACAACACAAACTGTTTACGGTACGAGCTCAGTTTTTCCTCACACACTTCATCAATCATGTGGTTTATTTGAGGATAACATCACAACACCTAGAGCAAAGATGGGCAACGTCTATCACAGTGGGGGCACACAAATGTGATAGTCTGATTAGAAAGGTCACATTATCAACATTCATGTCAGCATTTAGATTAATGAACAATATGAACATAATACAGGAAAGAACAATTTTTCTTTGTGTATTTTTTGTTGTCATTTTTGGGTAATTTTGGAGTCATTCTTTATTTTTGTTGTTGATTTTAATATTGTTTCTGATTTTTATACTTTTTTTGTTGTCATTTTGTGTATTTTTGTTGCAGTTTTGCGTAATCTATTATTTTATTTTGTATTTTTGTTGTCGAGTTGTCTATTTCTTTGTTTTATGTATATTTTTATAGTCATCTTGTTTGTTTTTGGAGTAATTTTGACTGTCATTTTGTGTATTTATGTTGTCATTTTGTGTAGTTTCATATATTTGCCTGTTGTAGTGTCGTTGTTTGTGTATATATTTTAGTTGTCTTAAGTGTATTTATGTTGTATTTTCTGTCATTTTGTGTATTTTTAGGGTCATTTTGTGTGTTGCTTAGATAGATAGAGTAAAAAAGTATTTTCTCTCAGTTCTTCAAAAAGACATAAATGAAAAACATTTTAGTACTTTTAATTATTTACTAACGAGTAAAGTAAATATGGTAACTATATTTACTTTACTATATAATCTAAACAATCATAGTTTATTAACCCCCAGGTGTGCTTGTTTGATTGGCTCCTGATAACCAATCACAGCTCACCTACAAAGCACACAGACCAATCAGAGAAGGCCTGCCTGTAGACTGTAACCTTAGTTACTTTTAATTGTTTACTAATGACTCAAGTAAATTTAAAGATAAATGAGGTAGACATTGAACAAGTATATGAAAATAACTTTCTAGGTGACTTAATAGATCACACATTAAATGTTATGATCTATTGGGTTGTTGAATAAAAGTAAGATGCTTTTTAACCCTCAGGTCAATGAATATCCTCTACTGTACACTGATTCTCTAACTTATTGGGCCAGTTGTTCAAAACATTTAATCTGGATCAAAGTTATCGAGATTTGGAAATCCCATTTTTTTATCTGTATCTGTCTTACTTTTATGCCGGTTTTTCAAAGCAACCTTGGATTGGATCAACCTGATCCAGATACACAGTTTCCAAGATTACTAAATCTGGATTACCAGTGCTCTAAACGGGACAACATATCACAATGTGGGCTACAGCTACTGTATGTAAAGAACAACAAGTAGAAGAGCTAACATGGGGTCACTGTAAGTCTTTTCTGTTTTGAGACAAAACACAAAAATAACAAGCATTCACTTCTATTCATAATGTATTATATGACCTTTCATCTGAGCCACAACAAATACAAAACAAATATACATTAACAAATACATTGTAAATATTTTGAAAATGTCTTGAATAAAAAGGGCAAATGTCCATTAGTTACAAAATACATACAGTTCAGGGTTCTTCATCATCTACGGAGACCTGGAAGTGACATGGTTGACATAAAAAAAAAAACGAGGTAATTATGTTGGGATCCCAGCTTACTTAGTCAGGCACACGAGATATTAACTTGGGGCCCGAGTTAATAAGTCGGGGCTCGAGATACTTAAGTCAGGGGTTGCACGAGATAATAACTCGGGGCCTATTACGGTAAAGTCGTGTATTGGGTGCAATTTGTGTAATCATGAGAAAATACTACAGGGAACGCAGTTGAAAATTGGCACAGATATACCTGAGGGTCTGTAGAACAACAATCTAGTGCAGTTTGCTAAAAACAATTATTTAATTTTTTTTTAATGAATTTTTGGTACAATAACCATGTACAGTACTGTATGC
Source organism: Gouania willdenowi (assembly GCF_900634775.1). Classification (NCBI taxonomy): domain Eukaryota; kingdom Metazoa; phylum Chordata; class Actinopteri; order Blenniiformes; family Gobiesocidae; genus Gouania; species Gouania willdenowi. Next base: position 24,416,324 of record NC_041062.1, read on the forward strand.
ATTGTGTGTGTTTTGTGTAATTATGAGAAAATGCTACAGTGATTCTAGTAGAAAACAGAGTTACCTGAGGCTGTAGAACAAGAATCTGGTGCAGTGTCCTGAAAACAATTTGATTTTCAATGAATTTTGGTTCAATACACCTGTACTGTTGGTGTGATTTATGCCTGGAACTGAGGTGTACTTGAACGCACCATAAAATATTTTTGGTACAATACGCCTGTACAGTACTCTTGGTGATTTGAGGAGTCCTAGACACACCCATAGACCCATGTATATATAATGTCACATTATACATGTATATAATGTCACATTATATATGTATATAATCTCTATGGACGCACCATGAAGCTCCCGTCGGCTTCTGACAGTTTTACAGTAATACGCGATGTAAACGGGCATTCTAGTTTTAAACCGCTCATTATCTCGAGCCCCGACTTATTAACTCGGGCCCCAAGTTAATATCTCGTGCCCCCGACATAAATACCCCCTTTTTTATGTCATCCATGTCACCTCCAGGACTTCGTACTCATCTGAGGAGGAGAGACCAGCATTTTCAAGCCGTGCTTTTAGGAGGCGGATCTGAAGTTTGACTTTGGTTTCCTGCTTGATTTGTTCCTCTGCCAGGAGAATCTGTGCTTCTGCTCTTTCAGTTTCTCGTTTGAGAAGTAATTCTTAGGCATCATCGTCATTATTTGGCAAAGGATGCTTCAAGCCTCTTTTCTGAGGTTCTTTGACCAGGATCCAGATTGTTCTTCAGAAATAGTGCTGCGATCCAGAATGAATGTTTCCTCTACATTAGGAGGAACTGGCTCACTTTCCTCTGCAATCGTGGGGTCACCATCCCCTACAACATCTTGAATCCCGTGCAGAGCTCTCCAGTTCTCAGCTCATCCGTGTATTCACCTTTCTTAAGGGTTTGTTGCCTGTTCGGGTGTTTTTTGCTTCAGCATGGTTCTTTGTTGTTCTGGCTATCAGATTCTTCTTTTGTTAGTCACTGTTTCACTTGCAACAGAGCTCCTTACTATTGAGACATAATGGCATTTAACACCCTCCAGCAGTGCATGGGATTCTGTAGCAGTGAAAATAGGTCCTTTTGAGTCCATGGTTCCACCTCATCTATTGTAGTGAACATAGTATTTATAGGCCTTGGTCATGATTGACTTAATCGAACACAAGCCAAAGCACATCAGCTAATGAGTGGGTGGGTATTTGACAGCCATCTTATATTGAGCCTTTCTCAGTGAGATGCACTGACATGGCAGGTGTTGTCCATCGCTACCACCATTGTGGTGGAAAGGGATACTGTCACTGGGTATATGTTGAGCGTGCAAAACCACTGGAGCAATTCACCACTGAAGAACTGTTGGCTCGCTTTCGCTTTAGGAATGCTGATATTAAGAACATTGCAGAACTTGTCAGGCCAAAGCTTCAACGGAGAACGTGATTAGTCACAGTTTGTCTGTAGAAGAACAGGTCCTGATTGGTCTGCACTTCTATGCATCCGGGTCTTTCTACCAAGTTGTTGGTGACAATATGGGAGTGGACAAAACAACCGTGAGTGATGTAGTGAAATCTGTGTCAATATGGCAAGCCCTTTTAACATTTAATAAGTCTGGCGGACATGTAGCAATTTAGTTTTCACTAGTGGAAATTACATTTGAACATGTTCAAATGTAATTTTGACATGTTGAAATGTTAATTCAAGATATCTGTAAAGCCATTTTCACACGTAACAAATATATTTCAACATGTCAAAATGTCATTTCGACATGTAGAAACTGAATTGCAGATATCTACAATTCAATTGTTACATGTAAAAATGTGCCATTGACTTCCATTCAAATTGAATTGCAGATATCTGTAATACAATTGTTACGTGTAACAATTGAATTGCAGATATCTACAATTCAATTGTTACATATAACAATTGAATTGTAGATATCATGAATTAGAATTGCCACATGTCAAAATTGAATTGCAGATATCTGCAATTACATTTTTACATGTAACAAATTAATTGCAGATATCTGCAATTCAGTTTCTACATGTAACAATTGAGTTGTAGATATCATGAATTAGAATTGCCACATGTCAAAATTGAATTGCAGATATCTGCAATTGAATTGCAGATATCTTATTAAATGTTAAAAGGGCTTGCCATAGTGTCAATTGATTGACCAGCCTGGTCAATCAATTTGTTTCACTTCCAAAGGATGAACAGATTGCCAAGTTTTTTTTCTTCTTTCTTTTGGGGAACATGCCCAATACTATTGGGGTTATTGACTGCACTCATGTGCATTTCCAAGCACCTCGTGAGAGGGAATGGGAGTACATGAACCCAAAGGGGAGGAGCAGCATTAACATCCAACTTGTGGGCGACGCTGACCTCATCATCACAGTGGCCTGGGTCTGTTCATAATGCACGTATCCTGAGAGAGAGTCCTTTACACAGAGAGCTCCAAACAAACTGACCGGATGGCGTAATGTTAGGAGACAGTGCCTATCCACTCCTACTATGGCTGATGACTCCTTTTTTTGCAGCAACCACACCATGTGCAGACACGCTTCAGTACTGCTCATTGCAAAACAAGATGTGCAGTTGAGACGCTGTGAATGCCTTATCTACTTGCAAGTGGAACCATAGGGAGCATGCAACATAGAACTTGTGTGTATTGTCCTGCACAACATCGCTACCAGGCACAACGTCCCTCTCTGTGATGGTGTTTATGAAGCACCTGAGCCTTTTGAAGAACCACACCAACCTCTGACGTTCTGTCAGAATGAAGGACTGATTGGACGTGTAGTCAGAGCTGCAATTGTTAGACATTATTTTTGACAGTTTCATCTGTGATGATTGTTTCACCATTTCATCATTTTTGTTTGTTGTTGAAATCTGTTTGGGGGATTGTTTCATTGTTTACACAAAATCATGTTTATTTTATTTTGACTTTACTATACTGAATGTCTACTTATATATGTTTTACTTATCACTGTAACGGTTAAACAAGTCAAGTGCAAAATCTAAATAAAAGTATACGTATATGTACACTAAATGATACAAATGTATTTATCCTGCCTTCCTTATGCACACTGTACACGAAGGCAGTAAGCTCAACACCTTCCGCACATCAAGACTCTGGACACCAGGTTGACCGACTGAGCCCAGGTTTATTGACAGGTGAAAGGGTGAAACTGAGAGACACAAGACATTTGTAAATTTAGCTGCATGAATTTAAACTAATTAAACGAACCTAATAATGTTATATCACTAAACAGAAATAGGTTTCATTATCAAGTATGAAATATTACTTAACTATAACAGTCTAATTCACTGTCACATGCCACTGTATTTATTATTTATATTATTAACAAATCAGCCTTTTGTATCTGAAATGGCCTTATTTAACAGCACAGCAAACATTACACAAAACAGCCACTAGATGGCGGCAGATGACCACAAAGGAACAGCTCGACGGCATGAACTGAAGACGTAATCAGAGATTGTCTAACATCATAAAACATACACATTTCACAACTACATGTGATGCTATGAGCACTTTAAACATCAAATAAGAATACATACCAACGATGCCACGAACAGCACAAGATATGGGAGTTGTTTTGCCAAGAATACACGAGGAATGAAACTAAGCAGTGTTCACCAGACTGCATTACTTCCTGAGTCTAAGTCACGTGACCTACTCTGCTTGCTTTTAAAGGTACAGCTTTCTTATCAGAACCAACTGAATTAACTCAGAAACAAACACACACTAAATCAGGTAATCTGAATAACAGAGGCAGAACACTCCCCGCCTGGCATAATCAAATGTCACCACCTCAAGGTTCATACAGTTTTACTGTTCCTTATCAGAGGCAAGGAGGAGGACTACTTCGGAAATGGGACTCAGGAAGAGTTTAGTCCCATCTTTCCTGGAGACCTTGACCTCAACTTGACGCACCTTACCGTCTTTGCTTGGGAAGACTCGAGTAATCAAGCCCAGAGGCCACTCGTTTCTTACGAGCTGATTGTCTTTGAGAAGGACAACACTTCCAAGCTGAAGGTCTGGTGCGGAATCCGTCCACTTTCTCCATGGTTGAAGTGATGGAAGGTATTGTCTCTTCCATCTATTCCAGAAGGTTTGAGCCAGATGTTGGACTCGGCGTCACTGGGATTTGTGAAGGTCTTTGATCCAGTCTCCAACTGGGGCTGATGATAGACTCACTTTTTGGGTGAGGAGGGTTGCAGGAGTAAGGATGAGGGGGTCATCCGGGTCAGTAGACACTGGAATCAGAGGTTTGGCGTTAATGATGGCAGCAACCTCTGTCATCAGTGTAGTGAGCGCTTCGTGGGTGAGTCTTGAAGTTCCCAGCTGGAGGAACATGGAGTCCAGGATCTTTCGTGCGACTCCAATCATCCTCTCCCATGAACCACCCATATGAGAGGCGTGTGGAGCATTGAACTTCCATTCACATCCTTGATCCAAGAGAAACTTCTCAACTGAAGCGTTACTGATGTTTGAGGGGATCGCCAGCTCTCTACAAGCGCTGACAAAGTTAGTTCCTCGATCTGAACGGATGAGCTTCACTGGGTCCCTAACAGCGAGGAAACGCCTAAGAGCGTTGATGAAACTTGAGGTGTCTAAGGATTCAATTACCTCGATGTGGACAGCTCGAACACTCATGCAGGTAAATAACACTGCCCACCGTTTACTCTGAGCAAAGCCACCCTTCGTACGTCGCGAAGACACCGCCCACGGTCCGAACACATCTAAGCCGACGTTTGTGAATGGAGGTTCCGTAGAGAGGCGGTCTGCCGGAAGGTCGGCCATTTTATGTATCTGAGGAGTGCCGCGTAGTTTGCGACAAATGACACAGTCATGAATCACACTGCTCACCTTCCTTTTTCCGACAACTATCCAGAAACCGGCAGCACGAATGGTGCCCTCGGTGAACAGTCGCCCTTGATGTTGAGTTCTCTCATGATGGTGTCGAATCAAGAGTACTGCTATATGATGCTTGCCAGGAATAATGATGGGGGTTTTCTCATCTTGCTGAAGTTTTGCTTCTCTGACACGACCTCCAACTCTCAGAAGGCCATCATTATCAATGAAGGGATCAAGGACTTTGAGGGGGCTTTCCTTAAAAAGATTTTCCTCCTTCTGCAGATAGGCGTACTCGTGAGCGTAGTTCTCCCGTTGAACAGCACGGATGATTGCTCTTTCAGACTGCGAAAGTTCATCTGTGGAGATTGTTGAGTGACGAAATGACAGTTTTTGCAGCCAGTGGCTTTGGTTGCAGGATTCTTCTTAAAGTGGCAAGCAACATGAATAAGGCGAGCAACTGCACGGGTCAACAGTTTCCAGCTTGAAAACTTGGAGAAGCGATGAGACCCGAGTAGTTTGCTTGACATGGTTGTGCTCATTGTAGACACTAGCGGACGGACATCTGAATCCGATGCAGGGTCCAGCACCTCAAAGTGGTCTTCTTCAGGCTGGACTTTCAAGGACTCTTTCAGAAATGGAGGTCCACACAGCCAGCTGGTATCTGAGAGAAGTGCAGCAGTAACGGACCTTGTAGCGATATCTGCCGGATTGAGTTCAATCAATCAATCAATCAATCTTTATTTGTATAGCGCCAAATCATAACCAATGGTATCTCAAGGCACTTTACAGTAGAGCAGTCTTAAGGACAGACTCTTCATTTTATGGATACACACATATGCATATATACGTATATACACATACATATGTATCCCACACCCAACATGAATTCATCATGGCGGCAAGGAAAACCTTCTGTTAAGCAGCAGGAACCTTGTGTGGATCCCATTCCTATGATGAACAGCCATCCACGTTATGCTGTGTTGGGTGTGTGCAGAGAAAAGGGTGGAGACAGAGCCGCTGAGTCTCTGTAACTCCACACTGAGGATCCCACGGACCTACAAGACAAAAGCCAGAAGGAGTACAGGAGCAAACACACAAGGGAAGAAGCAGACATAGAGGGAGTGTTTGAAAGAGGAATGGGACCCTCTCCGGTCCCTCTCTAACCTAAATGACCTCTCTCTTAACGCCCTCTCCAACCTCTCTCCAACCGAGCATGCCAGACCCCCCCCCCGCCCCGGCAGTCTATGCCTATTGCATCTTAACTATGAGCTATGAGCTGGTTCCTAACTAAAAGCTTTATCAAAGAGGAATGTTTTGAGCCTAACCTTAAAGGTAGAGAGGGTGTCTGCCCCCCGAACCGTGGTTGGTAGATGGTTCCAGAGAAGTGGGGCCTGATAACTGAAAGCTCTTCCTCCTATACTACTTTTAGAGATGAATGGAACAACGAGTAGTCCAGCATTTTGAGAGCGTAGTGTTCTGGGGGGATTGTATGGCACTACAAGCTCCTTGAGATAGACTGGTGCCTGTCCATTTAGGGCTTTATAAGTGAGAAGAAGAATCTTGAATTCTATTTTATATTTTATGGGAAGCCAATGCAGAGAGGCTAATACAGGAGTAATGTGATCTCTTCTCCTAGTTTTAGTCAGTACACGTGCTGCAGCATTTTGAACCAGCTGAAGTGTCTTAAGCGACTTGCTCGGGCAGCCTGCTAAAAGAGAATTACAATAATCCAGTCTAGAGGTAACAAAAGCATGGACTAGTTTTTCGGCGTCGCTCTGAGACAGGATAGATCTGATTTTAGCAATGTTACGGAGATGAAAGAAGGCAGTTCTTGAAGTTTGTTTTATGTGAGAGTTGAAGGATAAGTCCTGATCAAATAGAACCCCAAGGTTTCTAACAGTTGTGCTTTGTGCCAGAGTAATGCCATCTAGGGCAGTTAGGCTAGCATAGGTTTCTCTAAGGTGTCGCGGGCCCAGTACAATGACCTCAGTCTTGTCTGAGTTGAGAAGAAGAAAATTTTGGTCCATCCAGGCCCTAATGTCCTTTAGATAGGCTTCAAGTTTAGATAGCTGATTTGTCTCACCTGGCTTCATTGATACATACAGTTGGGTATCATCAGCATAGCAGTGGAAGTTAACAGAGTATTTTCTCATAACATTACCAAGGGGAAAGGGTGGAGACAGAGCCGCTGAGTCTCTGTAACTCCACACTGAGGATCCCACGGACCTGCAAGACAAAAGCCAGAAGGAGTACAGGAGCAAACACACAAGGGAAGAAGCAGACATAGAGGGAGTGTTTGAGAGAGGAATGGGACCCTCTCCGGTCCCTCTCTAACCTTTCTGTTGGCACATGTTGCCACTGCTCGGGGCGAGAAGACATTCTTATTCTCAATACTCGGTTGCTGACGTACACATAAAAGCGTCTGGTCTTGTTCTTAATGTAACCTCGTACTACCTTACTGTCACTGTAAAAGATCTCATCCAGTTGTATGTCAATCTCTGAAGAGATGACCTCGGTAAGTTCTACTGCAAGAACAGCTGTGCAGAGCTCAAGCCTTGGCACTGTATGTTCAGGAAGGGGAGCCAGCTTAGCCTTTCCCATGACAAACCCTACATGGATGGTACCTTCTGTATCTGTTAGCCTGAGATAGGCTACAGCAGCAATTGCCTTAGTAGAGGCGTCACAAAAGACACATAACTCTCTGCGCTACATTCCTGCCAGGGAGGGTTCTGCCTAAGTCCGTGGTATCCAGAGACTTCCAAGGTGATTCAAAGAGGATCGCCATGTGACCCACATCTGCTTCATGTCTTGTGGGAGGGGGAGTCCCAGTCGCCGTGGTCTCTTGTTAGCTCTCGTAAGATGGCTTTGCCTTGAATGGCGACTAGGGCGATAAATCCGAGAGGATTGTAGATGCTATTAACAGTAGACAGGATGCCTCGACGGGTGAAGGGTTTCTCTTCATCACCCACTTTGAAGATGAAGCTGTCGGACATCAAGTCCCAATTGAGGCCTAGACTGGGCTGCATCGGAAGAGCGTCAGAACCGAGATCCAGATCTTTGAAGTCATTAGCATGATCTCGGGATGGGAAGGCCTCCATTACTTCTCTCTTGTTTGAGGCAATCTTATGCAGTCGCAGGTTTGATCCTGAGATAGTGTCTTGTGTTCTCTTGAGCAGGTCCACTGCTGCTTCTACAGAAGAGAAGGATTTCAAGCCGTCGTCCACGTAAAAGTCCCGGTTGACAAACTGTTTGACGTCTGAGTCTCCAAACTTTGTGCTCTTCCGGAGGCAGTAGATAGCCACCGCGGGGGATGGGCTGTTGCCAAAAACATGGACCCTCATGCGGTACTCAATAATGTCTTTGGATAGGTCATTGTCCCGGAACCACAGAAACCTCAAGAAGTTATGGTCCTCTTCCCTGACGAGGAAGCAGTAGAACATTTGTTCAATGTCTGCTGTTATTGCTACGGCTTCCTTCCGGAACCTGAGAAGTACCCCAAGCAGGCTGTTATGAGGTCGGGCCCAGTCAACAAGATATTGTTCAGTGACACTCCTCCATGCTGAGCGCTTGAGTCGAACACCACGCAAATGTTTCCAGGCTTCTTTGGGTGATACACGCCAAAGGTTGGCAGGTACCAATGTTCTTCGTCCTCCTTCAGAGGAGGTGCTACTTCTGCATTATTTTTTTGAAACATCTGTCCCATGAAGGTGAGGTAATGCTGTTTTAATGCTGGTTTCCTTTCGAGACTCCGTCTCAGTGATGAAAGTCGATTTAAGGCCTGGACTTTGTTGTCAGGGAGACGACGCCTAAGTGACTTGAAAGGCAGTGGAGCTACCCAGCTGTTGTCTTTATCTTTCTTTAAGTTGTCTTTCATGATTTTCATGAATGAGATGTCTTCGATTGATGGAGCCACCTTGTTATCGTCCCTTGTTTGTTGAAACACTGTGGACCCCAACTGCTCGGCTTCTCCACTGCAGGTGAGAATCCCTGTTGTTTGTAGCTTAGGATAGTCGGTGTGCCCTGAAACTGACTGTACCTCTCTTTCACCTGCAGGATGTTTGGGCAAGGTTCAAAGATGGAGGGGCATTTCTGTTCTGTTGTCCTGGTATACAGGGCGTTTACATTATCAGGCTTGTGAACACCTCCCAAGCAGACATTTCCAACTATCACCCACCCCAGGTTGAGTTTCTGTGCATAAGGAGCATCTCAAGGACCATTTAACTGTTTACGAACCTTGTGAGCTGCTATGATGTCTCGCCCTAGGAGAAGCATGATGGGTGTACTCTGTTCGAGGTCTGGAATGAGATGCGCTATAGACTTCAGGTGAGGGTGGTTGGATGCAGCATTGGGAGTTGGGATCTCTGATCTGTTGTTAGGGATGTCGTTGCATTCAACCAGACTTGGTAATGGAAGACTGACTTTACCGTCCATAGATTCAATCTGGTATCCTGAAGCTCTTCTCCCCATGGTCTCTGTTACGCCCGAACAGGTACGGAGAGAGTATGGAGAGGGGGGTCCTTGGACATTGAAGGTGTCGAAGAACTCAGACCGACCCAAAGATCTGTTGCTGTGTTCGTCGATGATCGCGTAGACCTTTGATTCCTTCTCACGACGGTTGACAGGGTAGATTCTATCCGAACAGATTTTAGAGCAAGATCTGTCACTCTGATCACCACCACAGACTGTAGTGCAGCTGCTTGCAACTTGTGAAGATGTTGGCTCCCCGCCATGCTTTGTGGAGGAGAACGGCTCCTCGGTCTGTGGTGCTGGTCCTGGATGAAGAGCAGAGTTATGTTTGTCACTCCCACATTCAATGCATGTGGCTGTATACTTGCAGTCTCTAGCCATGTGTCTTGTAGAGGTGCAACATTTAAAGCAGATCTTGTGCTCTTTAAGGAATGCTTTCCTGTCTTCTCTCAGAAAGCTCGACATTTCCGCAGAAGGTGGGGTCTATTATGAATGGGACACTGATGATCTGGGTTCTCATATTCAGCACTGCGTTCTGTAGGAGAGACGTCTGTCTTGTTGACTGAGATTTCTTTTGGTCTGATTGTTCTAAATGTCTTGTCTGTCTTTGGAACATCAGTTTGACCAGCAAAGTTGAAACTAGGGTCATTCCTAATTTTAGCCTGATGGAAGATAAAGTCTACGAAAACTTTAAAGGGAGGGAATGAGACTTGACAGCGTTCTTGGTAGTTGGACCCAACAGACAGCCACTTCTCTTGCAGACTAGGGGGCAACTTCTGAACCAGAGGACTGATTCCTCTCGCTGTGTCGAGGTAATGAAGGCCTGGAAGAGTTCCGTCTGCTTTGGCCGCCTGCAGTTCCATCAGGAGGTCACTGAGCTCGTGAAGTTTTGCATAGTCTTTGTAGATGATTTTGGGGAAGTTGCTGATGCGTTGGGAGAGTGCTTCTTCGACTACTTCAGGGGTCCCGTAGCATGCGTTCAGTCTGTCCCATATCATCTGTAGTCCTCTTTGGGGATGGCTAGCGTTGACAGCCCGAATACGTTTTGCATGTTCTCCAGACTCTTTCCCGAGCCACTTTACCAGTAAATCCATTTCCTCGCTGCATGTCAGATCACGTCCTCTCACTGCATTTTGAAAGGACTGTTGCCATGCGCTGTAACTCTCCGGCTGGTCGTTGAAATGGATCATACATGTAGTAACCAGTTCACGTCGGGCAAAATATCTGATGACGTCATTCATACCTGATCTGTCATGATGAGCATTTTGAGGAGAGTGGCTGGACATGGTGGGATGCAGAAGACCGTTGTTACTGTGCCTTGCTCCGTACGTGCTATGATGACCGTGAGTTTTCTTGAGGGATAGAGTCGTAGTCAGAGCGCGTTGTGGCTGATGCGCAGTTTCTCTGCTTGCTGGTGTATATGTGACGTTGGCGCTAGCCCGACTCTCTGCTGCTATGAACCGTAGAGCATGGATAGAATTTCCAAGTGCTGGGTCTTCACGTAGGTAGCTAATTTCATCTTGAGAAGGAAGATGTGGATGCAGTGCAGGGGTTGAATGCGTGTGTAGCTGCCAACACTGTCCTGAATGAGAGGGTGAAGAGGCAGGTTGGACTGTGTGTCTAGGTGATCAGCATCGTTCTGAGCGTGTTCTTCCAATGCTACAGATGAATATTCTTTTGACTGTTCAGTGACGTATTCTCTGGTCCGCTCTAAGGGCTTGCAGGGAATCTCGTGAAGTTGGAGCCTCTTGCTACTTCGCACACTGCCATCAATGCTGACAGCTGCTTCTAGGACCTCTGTTTCCGCTTCAGCGACAGCTGCTTCTCTTTCTAGTGACAGCTTCAGCATTCATGCTTCTAATTGTGCTTTTTCCATTGTTAGGATCATGTCTTTTTCTGCAAAGGTCAATCGTGCTTTTGCTGCCTCCGCTTTGGCACGAGCTAAAGCCGCAGCATTCCCAGCAGATGATTTTGTGGAGCCTGATGTGTAGGATCGAGACTTGAGTGACTGCTCCTTGGAATCCATGATGTGTGTCCAGCGTATAACTGTGTTATCTTGTGCGATGAAGACGTTGTTTCACTATCCTGCCTTCCTTATGCACACTGTACACGAAGGCAGTAAGCTCAACACTTTCCGCACATCAAGACTCTGGACACCAGGTTGACTGACTGAGCCCAGGTTTATTGACAGGTGAAAGGGTGAAACTGAGAGACACGAGACATTTGTAAATTTAGCTGCATGAATTTAAACTAATTAAACGAACCTAATAATGTTATATCACTAAACAGAAATAGGTTTCATTATCAAGTATGAAATATTAATTAACTATAACAGTCTAATTCACTGTCACATGCCACTGTATTTATTATTTATATTATTAACAAATCAGCCTTTTGTATCTGAAATGGCCTTATTTAACAGCACAGCAAACATTACACAAAACAGCCACTAGATGGCGGCAGATGATCACAAAGGAACAGCTCGACGGCATGAACTGAAGACGTAATCAGAGATCGTCTAACATCATAAAACATACACATTTCACAACTACATGTGATGCTATGAGCACTTTAAACATCAAATAAGAATACATACCAACGATGCCACGAACAGCACAAGATATGGGAGTTGTTTTGCCAAGAACACACGAGGAATGAAACTAAGCAGTGTTCACCAGACTGCATTACTTCCTGAGTCTAAGTCACGTGACCTACTCTGCATGCTTTTAAAGGTACAGCTTTCTTATCAGAACCAACTGAATTAACTCACAAACAAACACACACTAAATCAGGTAATCTGAATAACAGAGGCAGAACACTATTATTTGACCAATTTTAAAGTTTTACTACATTTTCTTCCTGAAACCACCTTGAAATCCTGCCCCCTGTTGGGATCAGGATAATTCTTTTTTTTTGGATCAAAGTCCAAATCCTACTGAAATGTTTTGAACAACACAAACTGAAGGTTTGATCCACATTAAATCTAGGATTAGATTCCGTGATCTAATTTGATTTCAGAATCCTTATTTCCCTTTTGAACAACCCATTTTCAAGATTTCATCCAATTCGATAACAAAAATTGTTTGAACAATACAGAAACATACCATAAGAATGGTGCACAATGTCAATTTTATGATCATACAAATTATTATTTATAAAATAAAAAACATTAAAATTCATGTACCTGGTAGATCAAAAAACAGCAATAATTATGTTAAAAACTAGAAATAATTTACTTCCCTCCAACTGACTAAATATGTTCAAAGAAAGAGAGGTGAACAAAACTGGAAACAGCCCAACACAACCATGAAAAGTCGATGTTTATCTGTCTGTGAGGTAATGCTATGGAGTGTGTTACTAAATGAATTGTAATAAAGTAGGAATGTGTTGATATTTAAAAAGATAATATGATGGAAAAGTACAGAAGTGATTCTGGGCTACAGAAGAGTGTATAAAAGGTAGTAAAAGTGTATTTTCTACAAAAAAAACATTATTCTGTATTTCATTATCAAGAACATGTATGTATGTACATATGTGTGTGTGTATATAACTGTTGCTTTGATGATCAATTAATATTGTATTTTGTAAGATAGATGTGAAATGGTAAGGGGCTTAAAATAAGCTTAGGCTTTTTTCCCTTTGGTCTGACCACAGTGTAGACTGTTTATGCTCTAACTCTGACCAATACATCAAAATAAAAACATAAATCATATTTTTCTCTTTACTGATGGAGTGTCTCAACCTCAGCCATCGTAGATCCTTGAACTACTTTAGAGACAAAAACAGTCGGTGAAACGCAGATATTAAAAGTCACTGCATAGTATGTAGAGGCTGTGTAGAGGCTGTAAATGTAAGGTTGCAAAAACACGGTCCATCTCATTAGTCAGATGCTCAGGTGGTCGAGGGGTCTTCTTCTGACCGAGAGGTTTGGGGTTCGATCAGACACTGAACCATAACTTACTTTTAATAGTCGACTAGAGCCCTGCATGGCAGCATTGTCCCATTAGTGTGTGAAAGTTAGAATGTGCTGATGCTGAAACTACTTTGTCATAAAGGAATCATATAAGTCAAGTTAATTTACCATTTGCACAGAATTGCCTGGCCCCAACCATTGCTGCACAGCAGCTATAATTTTGTTTGTTTTAGGAGTAATTCTTTTTTGGTTTTTTAATTGTCCTTTTTATGTCTATATCTGTATTTTTTGCATTTTACGAGTCATTTTCATGTATTTAGGGTGACTGTGTTTCAGTGGTAGAGTGGGCTGTCCAGTAACCGAGGGGTTGGGAGTTTGAATCCCGCTCTGTCATTGTCGTTGTGTTCTTGGGTAGGGCACTTTATCCACATAGCCTTGTATGAATTGTGCATTAATGTTGGTGGTCAGAGTTTGGTGGTTGGCGTGAAATGGCAGCCACGCTTCTGTCGGTATGCCCCGGGGCAGCTGTGGCTACATTGTAGCTGGCCACCACCGGTATGACTCGTGTGAATGAATAATGGTTTCTGTACGGCTTTGAGTCTCCTTGAAAAAAGATGCTGTGTAAATCTAAGCCATTTATTTTGAAGGTGAGGGCTGCATGTGGCCCTATTTGCCCATGTGTGCTTTATATAAACCCTGAACTCCAACATGTGTGTGAGCTGTAAACGTGTACACACTCCTTTTAGATGCATTTATCATGTAAGTAAACATAATGAACATAAATAGTCTTTTTTATTATTGTAATAATTCCAATCAGCAGAGCCTGTAAAATAAAACAACACTTCTGTTATTTTTTCCACAGTTGCTCCAGTTGAAAACGTCTGACCACATAAAGCAGCAGGTTTGCAATCAGGCAGTCGTGAGCCCCCATCCGGCACCTGACTTTATTTTTCTTCGTCTTGCTCGGTGCTCATGTTATAAAAAAACAACCTGGAATGGACCGGCTGCCTTTCCGAGGTGCACCCTGTAGAGAATCTGCTGGTTTGGAGTTTGATCAGATGGCTGACCTGGTTAGGACAGGAAGTGCTGCTGCTGGCTAACACTTAGCTACATAATTGATTGGCTTATCCAGAGAACGCTGGTCAGCACACGAGGAAAACATGAATCAAGTACGCAGCAGATGCACTAGTCATGTTCTGCTCTGTCCTGTCACTTTACATAATAAAGTAGTGGCAAAGCTGTTGCATTTGGATGTCCCTCCATGTAAATGTTGACTGTTAACCATCCATGACTGCATGAGAAGATTAAAGTCAGAACAAACTGTTGTTCTGTGTGAATAGACAGACAGACAGAAAATCACATGAACAGCTACATTTACATGAGAGCTTTCATTCACCTTTAATTCAGAATAAAAGTCAAATCCTCTTCAAACTGACCCTGTAAATACTTAATTTTGAATGAAAATGGTCATGGCTGCAATTCCGAATTAAATATTACTTGTTCTTGTAAACATTTAATTCCACTTTAAATTGATTCCGGTGGTTTTGAGCATGCTCGTCCTGACAGCATAATCCAAAATGGCCCCTGGACTGGTACTTTGACAATTTATTTAAAAAGAGCTTTAGAAGATGTGGATATAATGAAAAGAGTGGATGGACGGAAGCTTAAACATGAGGACATTCACACAGACATATTACACACACGTGGACATATTAGACACACATGGACATATTAGACACACACACTTGGACATATTAGACACACACGGACATATTACACACACTCTTGGACATATTAGACACACACAGACATATTACACACACACGGACATATTACACACACTCTTGGACATATTACACACACGTGGACATAATAGACACACTCTTGGACATATTACACACACACACGTGGACATATTACACACACGTGGACATATTAGACACACACGGACATATTACACACACGTGGACATATTAAACACACATGGACATATTACACACACGTGGACATTGGTAAACTAAACAGGCTTAATCAGTGACATGAATCACCAGGACACAGAGCTTCACTAATGACGTGGTTCATCATAAAGTAGTTCTCAACGTCCTGTAGATGGAGGTAAAGCAGTAACCGCTGGCTCTGGCTGGTCAAAGTATGTCAACTATCTCCTTCTCCTGGTCAGCTGACCAAAGTGAAACAGTTTGTTGTCGTCCAGCTGCTGCTTTAAAACTATAATCAAAATAAAAGTAAAAATAGTTATTATTATGTGGTCTTCTATGTTGTAGCTGAAAAGAAAAGGTTAGTTGTGTTTTTTTTTCCAGATAGACGTGAATACGTCACGTTTGCCCCCTGTCCAATCAATCAGAACCCTTCCCAACCCCCAGACCTAAAGTGGAATTGAATAAAAACAAATAAATGTGTGAACCTCAATTTGAAAATTCTATTTACATGTAAACACAACTTTAATTCCAAATAAAAAAGCATCACATAACCGTTGCCAGTGTTGTGAAGTGGCCCCTCAGCCTTCCATCAGCAGACCCTGGTGAAGAACGTGGGCACGTTGCCTCCTGGCAGAGGTGGTGAGCTGGAGATGAGCTGGAGACGGAAGGCGAGAAAGAGAATCTGGCTGAATTCCGAAGTGATGTGTCAGATGAGAGCGATGTAACACATCTGGCCCGGCGGCTGCTCTGTGCTCTTTAATATTCACAGGAACTCCCAGGAATCCGCTGTAAAAAAACCCCACTATGAATAATTGATGTCATGCAGCACCGCTGAGCCTCTTCCTTCTATAAATTGGATTTCATGAGATAAAAAAGAAGGAAGACGGGAACAAGCGATGCAGTGGAAAAACATCAAGGCGCTAATAGAATGCTGCTGGATACAGGACGGTCAGTGTGCTTTTAATTAATTCTATTAAAGACATGCTGTCCACACACTGACCTGGAGCCATGTCAGGAAATCATCCATCTCTGGTTTAACGCTCAGGTTCTCCAGCCCCAGGTCACAGCACTTACAAGAACGTCTAACTATAGATGAATGCTTTAGATCCTCAAGGCTTTTCAGTGATGCTGGGGTTAAATGATGTGTCAGAGCAAAGATCTGGGTTTGATTTCCACAGGGTTTGAATGTGATCAATCCATCCTTCCATCCATCCTTCCATCCATCCATCCATCCATCCATCCATCCATCCATCCATCCATCCTTGGGCAAGACACTGAACCCTAAGTTGCTCCCAGTATTTGACCAGTGCCTTGCACGACAGCTCAGTCCCAATGGTGTGTGAATGAATGAATGAGCTGTTATTATAAAGCACTTTGAAACTAGTCCCTAAATACTGTATAGCCATTTTTTTTAATGCTCATACTTTAAAATCACAACCTGCCATCAGTAACGTGACACTTCAATCACCACTGAGAAAAGGTTGAAACACACACAGTATATATTGTATATCTATAATCAAGGCCTGGTGGTGGGAGCCTGAGACTGATACATAGATAGATAGATAGATAGATAGATAGATAGATAGATAGATAGACTGATAGATAGATAGATAGATAGATAGATAGATAGACTGATAGATAGATAGATAGATAGATAGATAGATAGATAGATAGATAGATAGATAGATAGATAGATAGATAGATAGATAGATAGATAGATAGACTAGATAGATAGAATAGATCGATAGATAGACTGATAGATCGATAGATAGATAGATTAGCTAGATAGATAGATAGATAGATAGATAGATAGATAGATAGATAGATAGATAGATAGATAGATAGATAGATAGATAGATAGATAGATAGATAGATAGATAGATAGATAGATAGATAGATAGATAGATAGATAGATAGATAGATAGATAGATGATAGATAGATAGATAGATAGGATCGATAGATAGATAGATAGATAGATCGATGATAGATAGATAGACTTAGGATAGATAGATAGATAGATAGATAGATAGATAGATAGATAGCTAGATAGATAGATAGATAGATAGATAGATAGATAAGATAGATAGATAGATAGATAGATAGATAGATAGATAGATAGATAGATAGATAGATAGATAGATAGATAGATGATAGATAGATAGATAGACTGATAGATAGATAGATAGATAGATAGATACATAGATAGATAGATAGATAGATAGATAGATAGATAGATAGATAGATAGATGATAGATAGATAGATAGATAGATAGATAGATACATAGATAGATAGATAGATAGATAGATAGATAGATAGATAGATAGATAGATGATAGATAGATAGATAGATAGATAGATAGATAGATAGATAGATAGATAGATAGATAGTGTGGAATGATTTCTAACGTGAAGTTTTTTTGTCAACAACTTTCCACAATAAGTTAACTGCAGTTTATTTCATTTCTTACGTTTGTACTCGACTTAAAGCTTCAGTTTGTAAGTTTTTTTTTGTCATCATTTGGTCAAAAGTCCATAATCATCTTTGAGCATATTGTAATCCAAAGTGTTCTGAGTGGACAATGAATCTATTCTCCTTCTTCTGGCTGTAAATGAAGTTTATAAATCCAGGAGCGTGACGCTGAATGACAGCCAATCAGAGATCTTTCTACAAACGTGTGGGCTCCATGAGCTGTTTTGAGTGTTACTATTGGCTGCTGGACTGAAATCATGCGCGTTTCGGTACTGTTGGTAGTATTCTGTAAGTTCCAGCAGAAGTCTCCATTGCGATGTTAGACACAACAGTTACACGACAAATCAAAGGCAGATCGAGGTGGAGAAACAACCATTTAAAGGCACAAACACTGAGGAGGAACGGATCCCTTCTGAGCTGGTAAAACAACCACAAACATTAAAGGTAATGTTTTGCTTTGAGCTAAAGTACAAACATGTTTCTCAGACATCAAAAGCCTATTATCTGAGCACTGCTATGGGAGGTAAAATGAGAATCTATATGATTATCGTGGACTGTGGGTAGCTCAATATTCCATTACACGTGTTTTACACAAAGACTTAAAGAAACGAAGAAACGCTACATATTGTTTTTAATGCAAAGCATGTAAGAGAGATCTAGTGTTTTCATTACAGGATGATGGTGTTTGTTGGTGCAAAAGTCCAGCTCTTTCAAAAGCACAAATGTGATATAGAAACTACGTCTGAGGCGCTTTATATCACATTTATAATGTATATTGTTAATAGACGAATGCTCGTTAGCACAGTGCTAATAAAATACCCTCAGGTCATAATAACACCTCATAAACTCAATAAGTTTAATGGTTTTTAGCTAACATGATCATCCCAAAGGTTCTGAAGATGTTATAATTAAATATATTTATAATACCTGCAGGTCATTTTATTGAGATTGTGTGGTGTACTGTGCAGTATTCTCAAAGGCACTTATATTAGATTTCTGAGAGTGTTACAGTGTAGTACTCAAACTGTGTGTTTTATTGATCTTCTATCATGTATGCACAAATATTTTTGTGTACACTACGATCAGCTCTCACGTCAGAGGGGTATTCCATAAAGCAGGTTATGTTCAAACTCTGAGTATGTTTGGGCTCAAATGAGGGAAATTTTCTTTCTAACATTGTAGATATATATCATTAAGTGAAAGTCACTGAGAGGTTGATCTACATTAAAACATCTACTGACGTCTGGAGTAAAGTTCTCTGAATACAAACCTGTAGATAATATAAAGGAGGAGATGATCATTTAAATTAACAAACTTTTAAGGCTAGATTATTGTTTTATATTATTATACAGTTAAATCTGTAGATCATGTATCTTTGAAGTTATGATGGTGCAGTGAATTGTGACGCTGCCCTTGAAAATATAGGGTCACGGGTTCGCGTCCGACTTCAGTCTTTTTTTATGACATATTTTTAGGACGTTGAGATGACTGGCAACAATATTACATTAAAATCAATATAAATGATGTGATATGAAGCAGCATTTACTGTCTTTATATCCAGTGTAACAGGAGGACTCTCTATGCAGACATCCTATGCAGCTGCCACGTCTCCTCAGACACATTTTATTCATATTATTCACCGCTCGTCACGTCACTGAAGCAATAAAGTGATGAAGCGACCAAAAAGTGTGACTAATTACAGGTGATTTAAGCCACTATAGTCACTGAAGACTGAACACACCTTTAGAACAGGCTCATATTCCTCAAACAACGGCTTATTTCACCATCAGGGTGAATAAATCACTCTATTCCAGGTGGTTGCCATGGCAGCTCGAGTAATCTCTGATCCATTGATGATGGCTTTTTGTCGCGCGCGTGCACGTAATTAACCCAAGGTTTACATACTCAGGGTTGATTAACCCACTTCATACCAGCTGTAATGGAATCAGATACACAGAGTTTCCCATCGCTGGGTATGTTGACCCAGAGTTTATGGATAGACTCAGAGTTTGTTTACCCTCCTTTATGGAATACACCTCAGGTCTGAGCTCGCGTAGAAAATCTGAGTGGATTAGTGGAGCAGCAGCAAAATATGACTGTAAATAATGTATTAAACTAACCTCAGCTGTTATTCAAGCGTAAACAGTTTATTAAAACTAAATAAAATGTATTAAAAAAAAAAATTATTACATTATTACTGAGAACACAGATACACATCGACCCTCATTTATCCACTCTGTGTGAAAACGGGTGTAAATCTGAGTTCACATTGTGCCATACGACAGGACCAACGTGTGATTTATCAAACAATAATATCAAACCAATCTTAGTGTACGAATAATCAGGTGTTATTAAATGCAACGGCTGAATTTGATTGTCATTAACTTGTTATACACCCACCTGTTTCGGAGGCCCCGCCCACTGAGGTCAAACAAGAAAAGAAACTTTTCTAAGATTATAATAATTATCTTCACAACTGAGGAGGAGCAAAACATAGATGTGCTTTTTGAACGTGTCATTTAAACACTTTGTAGAAGAGGATCAGCTAATGAGCAGGTGAAGTCTGCCCCCCTGTGTGCACTAAGAACAACTTCACAACAGAGATCCCGGAGACACACACAGAAATATGATGTTTACAGTATATCAGCTTCAGTCCGCACGTTTTTGGCAATAAATATCACATTAAAAGAAATTAATGATCAAAACGCTTTAAAAAAGCCATAAAATAACTAAATGTCCCTTTTTTATGTTTATTTCGCCTTCAGCAATTTTCACCTATAATTCATCACAATACTGATGAAATACTGCAGCACATTTGTTAAAGTTTAGTGAACTATTTATATTTAAAAGCATGAATGAGTTCCTATTTTCTCTGTACAGCCAGTGATGCACTGTACAGAGCAAAAAGCTCAGTAACAGAGTTTAGGGTTCTAAGGTATTCTGTGAAAGGAACATTTTCACACTTTTTTTATGTATTTTGTTTAATTCATTTTAATAATGTTCAAGTAATTCATTGTTTCTATCAGTTGAACAAATCTCTGTAAAATTGAATGATTTGTGGTACATGATGGACTCAAGACTTGTTTGGACTTGGAAATTAAAGTTTAGGACTTTGACTTGATTGTCTTGACTTAGAACTTTAGTCACGAGACTTGAGAAGCCGGGACTCATTCTCACCTCTGCCTACAGCACAAAACATATGAGGAAATTGTGTCAAATCAATGCTGTGATTGGACAATTACTTACTAATTTACGTAGTGAGGTGTAGTGGCAGGTGTGGCGTGAATGAAGCTATAGCGATCAGGTGACCTTCACTATGTAGCACCGTCTGTGTGACATGTAAACACTTAGAAAAAAATGTTAGGCGTGTGTGAGTGTTATATCCTGTGTGTAACACTACAGTCACTACCACTCTATGGACGGGTGTGTTGACACAGACTGTAACCGGACTAAATGGTGGTCCGTTATACACTCACACACACACTTATATACTTGCACATGTGTTCACGCCTAAGTGCCTAATATTTTTGTGTGTGTGTGTGCGTGTGTGTGTGTGTGTGTGTGTGTGTGTGTGTGTGTGTGTAACCAACTGCTGGAGACAGATGGCTGCCATCTCATAATCTGCTCTGCTCCAGGTTCCATCCTGTTAAAAGGACAGATTCTCTTCACATTTGGTCGAGTGGAGCTGCTGTTGTTCTTCTTCATTTCTGTGTCTAAAAAACATGTTTACTCATTGCTTTTGTTGGTTTTCTTTAACCATGTTTCTCTCTCTTCTCTCTATCCTTTTCTCTCTATGGATCCAACGTTGGAAATATGACAGTTCCTGGTCTGTGGTTCATGGTTCAACCAGCTTCTTAGTTCTTTTCTTTTGTCTTCTTCCTGTCCACTAACTCCAACCTGGAGGTTTCTTCCTGTTTAAAATGATGTCTTTCCTCTGTCCATGCTGATGTTGCTCATATGGAAAGATTGTGGTTTTTCTCTCTCTTTAAATAAAGCTGAATTGAATAGATTATTGTATGCAGACAAATGACTGAATTAACAGATCAGTGATTTTGTTTCTAAAAATGTATCGGCCTGATTAATGCAGAGCAAAGAGCACATAGTCCATGGTTCTATTGCAACTAGTAATGAATTCTGACCTCAAAAAGCCAGTTATCCCTGTGGGACCTGATGTTTGAGGGAAACTGGCTTCTACGCTTGAGTCAAATCACAGATTTACTGATCACACACATGCCTCCAGGTTTTTATCTCCACCAGTAAAAACAGATTAGATAGAAAGGACATATCTTATTTCACTAAGTTACAGCAGTTTTGAGTAGTAATTTAGGAGAACATAAAAAAGCGTATTTGACAAAAAAAAGAAAGAAAGAACAGTTGCTGTCTTCAAAGAGTGAAAAAATGCTGCCAGGACAAACAAATTAATTTAAAAGCAGCTGAATATTTAATAAAAGGTAGAAATTTGCTCATTTTTGCAAAGCAAATAAATATCTTTAAATGTCCCAAACTCTAGCCTGTATGAGTACAGATAATTAAAAGAAAAGGATGCACACACATTTCAACATTTTAAAAATTGTAAAACCTTACAATTGATGTTATTCAGTAAATGTATGATAAAGAACAACTGCAGAATGTCTGATCAGACAGATCCATAAGTGTTTGCTGAGTAGTTGCTGTATGATGTGTGAGCTTTCACTCCCTAAAACGATGAAGCAACCAGTCAGTATTGAATAATGTACAAGTTGTAAGAGCTTTAAGTGATTTGGAAAAATTGAAACTCACCATGAGAAAAGCATGAACGTGTTGCCCAGGGGGTGTTGAGTTATTTACAGATTGTAAAAGTTTGGTTTGTGAACTTTCAAAAGACTTCATACACATGGAAATGAAGTAATATTTGAAGAAGTTATGTCTGTTCGGCAGTTTTAAAGTACATTAACAAATCAGAGCTGGAGGCGGGGCTAATGACCAGGCTATTTTAAACCCAAATAATAAAGCTCATGATAACACCATTTTACAACATACACATGCCCACAACGGCAGGGCTAACACTTTTCATTACCACAGAGAGCGACTATGTCATTTTGAAGTCCATCAAACGGACATGAATTATAACAAAACAAGAGAACAACAAAAACATTAGGATGGTCATTAACACAACTTCAAAGCATCTCAGCACCACGGACAGCGAGCGCTTTATTTTGACATCCACTTTAACTATTTCATCTCAGAGCCTGTATCAGTAAATATAAAGTTTAGTAAAACTATTCACAAACTCAACTGGTTTTTAATACGTTTTAACTTGGAGAATGAGCGGAGAAACCTATAGACTCATTTCAATGTGGACAAACATGGGACACGTGACTGACGTGCACATGTGCAGAAAATATCTGATAGAAAAACCCAGTGTATAAACAAAAGAAAAGCTAAAAACATTAAGTCTCTAGATGTTTAGAACTCTTATGAATGGGCAGGTAGGACGGCTGCTGTACTCCTGTTAACAAAGGTTTCTGTGTATTTCGGGGACCGCATTTTGAGAAAGTCTGGTCTAGCTGCAGCCGCGGAACTCTACAAGCAACGCCCCTACAAAATACACCATCCCCGAGCCAATACCTGGACATGAACCTTTTCACTAACCTCAACCGCTACCACCTCCACTTCTCTGGCAAATTGGGGAACATTGCAATACTTACTTTCCTTTTTTACTAACCATAACCCTAACCCTAACCCAAACGCCTCCACTTCATGGTAAGTCAAGTTTTTGCTTGCATGGCACATGTGGGCGTTTTTTAACGGCTCAACACTTTGGAAAATTGCTTACGTGGTTGTTGTGTGTGGTGTTGTGTGTGGTGTTCATCATTCTGTGTTGTGTTGTGAGCTTTTACGGTCTCCGTAATCAACTTCTGATGACTAATTACATAGTGACGGTAGTTATGAATGCTGAAGTATAGCCGTGTGTTTCACCTACATGTGCAGCTTATTGGTTCAAACCAATAATAAAAGCGTTAGAGTTACATTTAATTATGGTTAGTGGTTAGCCATAGAAAGCAGCTACAGTATGTTAATCATCTGTGAATTAGTCTCCTCTGAATCATGGAACTTCCTTGCACTAAAATAAGCAAAAAAATTATTTTTTTTCTAAATCTTCTCTGAAAATCAAGGTTTTTGTATGTTTTCTCAGCTTGTGTGATGCCTTGTTCCTGCTTTTCTTGTAGTGCATCACAATTGTTTCTTGATATTGAGACTAAACTTCTGAACTTCTGTAATGTGCACTCAGGGAGATCTACAGATCTGTAGATTCTACACTTCTACATTGAGATATGTCTCAATAAATGACCTTTTTATACTAGAATCTGAGCTGCCTGCTCACAAAGATTCTCTGAGGAATGAGTGATTTATTGAAAGTACAACAATAAATAAATGAATTTATTTTATTACATAATTGTGACCATCACCAGCCCTCCCTAAGGAAGGGTAAGAATCACTTATATATACTTAGATATAAAAAGAGAGGGCAGAAGGGGAAGGGAACAGGGAAGAAGGAGTCAGGGTAGGGAAATGGAAGGGGTGGGGAACAGTTGTTTATAATTGTGCAAATTGTGCCTGTGCATTTACTAACAATAATACATCTAATATCTGATTATCTATCAAATCTACTGTTATTAATGTCATTTCCTAAATAACATTTAAACATGTTCATATACAGTAGTCCCTTGTTTATCACGGGGGTTACGTTCTAAAAATAACCCACAATAAAATAAAGTAGTCTGCTTTATTTTTTTTACAATTATACATGTTTTAAGGCTGTAAAACCCCTTACCACACACTATGACACGGCCGTTATAACCAGGACCAGACTAGGAAGGATTTGGCGTGGAGGAGAATCAGTGAGGAGGTGGTAGTAGCAGGTAAAAATTCTCTCTGTAGCACTGAGCTAGCATAGCATTAGCTGCTAATCACATCGGCTTTTTTCACTGGTGGTTTATGTTTATGAGAGGAGAAAAAAGAGCACAGCTCCTCACTTCAGCAGGCAGTGAAACACACTGAGTTGGATGTGTTGCTGGTGGGTGAACGCAGCATTAGCCAATCAGGAAGCAGAACACAATGTGTGTTCATACGCTGTAAATGTATTTGATTTATATAGCGCTTTATCACCACTGAAACAGTCTCAAAGCACTTTACATATCAGCTCATTCACCCAATCACTCTCACATTCACACACCAGTGGGACAGGACTGCCATGTAAGGCGCTAGTCGACCACTGGGAGCAACTTAGGGTTCATAGTCAGGTACTGGGATCAAACCCCCAACCTCTCGATCAGAAGACGACCCTCTACATTTGTAAAAAAAAATGCATCCAAAATGGCACTGTAAAAAAAATCAGCGAAACACCGAGGCTGCGAAAGGTGAACCACGATATAGCGAGGGTATATAAAGAAAATACTTAAAAGTCAAATCTCTGATTAGTAATGTGGTTTTTAATAGACACTTAATAGAAACTAATGACTTGTTCTAATGCTGAAGTTTTAAACTGTCTTTGACTCCTCTAACATTATTTCTGACCAAACAATGTGTTTTTAACTGTTATAAATTCCATTATATCTATTTAAAAGGAGATTATCTTGGCCTAATCCCTTATCTAGGTTTTGTGAAACACCTCCCAGGATGACACAGTGCATAAATTAAGACAGAATGTAGGGCTAATGACGCAGTCACAGAGAAAGGAAGGAGTGAATAGGACGGATCCCAAACCCATGAATAGTGAAATTAATTAGCACCCCTTGAGACAGAGAAGCATCCGTCTGGGCCCAGTTCTACGGTTCTCTGAGCCTCCCAGGCCTCAGAAGAGGCTGGTGATTATGGAGTAAGTAGATTATGCAGCTCATCCTCACTTATCACTCTGTGTGGAGCTTTTTCACAGGGAAAATGAAGACATTCACAGTGAACCGTCTTCCACTGGGAGATGCTTTTATAACAGTATGGTTCACTGGTGACTCATTTACATTGTATGTGCACTAACGCTTGGACCCATTTGGCATCCAGATATAGAACATCTCTTTGGTTCCCTGTTGCTTCTTATCAAGGGCATAATTAATAATTGAGTGTAGATTCCAACACTTTCAGCATTGTTGCAGACCATGATTACCAGGGTCTTCATTAATACTGGAACAAGTTGGAGGTTTTGATTAAGTTCTTCTCCATCTACGTATCTGTGAAACATGCTGAATGAAAAGTTAGTATAGATCAGTGTTTCTCAAATGGGGGTAGGGGTACATGATGGCACTACAGGGGGTACGAGAGAGAGAGAGACAGAGGGGGAGGGGGAATTAACAAATGAAAGCATTAAAAAATATGGAGTTTTATAATGTTTATTTTCAGTTAAAAATTATAATCAAATAAATATTACCAGCAACACACAAAACTACAACAAAGAGAAAAATACACAAGATCACTACAAAATAGACAAAAATAACAGAGAAACTGAGATAAAATCATTTAAATAATACCAACACACAAAAACAACAAACAAAAACACAAAAAATAAACTGAATAAGTAAAAGAACAGACAGACAACAACAAAATAAAACAAAATGAGAATGTAAAGGGTGGGGAAGAGTTGATTATTGTAAAGTGAAAGTGTGATGTGAAGTTGTAGTTGTGTATATTGTGCTTATTGTGTTTGGTAATCAGGGTAGTCTGGTGACCAGTATGAAGCTTAGGTATAATAGTGGTGGCTGTGGCCAGAGAGAAGGAGTGAGTGGTTATACCTAAAACAGGTATTTAGGATCAACGTGTCTAAAGTGAAGCCCAGTATGAGTCCATGGCATGCCAGTGCATCGTAGACCAGTGTATGTGCAAGAACCTCTATTGCAAACCCAAGCGCTGCCCCGGAACCAAAGATGCAGCCAGGCTAGCAGAGACAGCGGGGGCCAGAGAGCCCCAGGCCACCATCCAGCCCCCCAAAGTTCAGGTATGGCTTTGTGGTGAACCAAGTGAGTGAGCCAGACCTGCTGGGAGTGAAGTGAAGTGTCCATGTAGGAGGCTTGTCTGTTGTGAGCCCGGCCCATCCACATTGTGGGCCACCAGAGCGGGTAGACGGCGCAGATGAACAAGCGGCACAGCAGGCCCCAGGGATGCGCCGAGTAGCACAGCCGGAGATCCACCCACCTAATGCTAACATGTAGCAGCTAACACCCCAATGCTAAACATGCATGCATTGATGTGGTAACTGCTACATGTTTAGCATTGAGGTGCTAGCTGCTACATAATTAGCTTTGAGGTGCTAGCTGCTATATAATTAGCATTGAGGTGCTAGCTGCTACATGTTAGCATTGAGACGCTAACTGAGTCTAGAAGAGGTGTGGTGATTCACAAACTCTTTCTTATACAATTTATAAACAACTGGGCTTTAGTTTTCCATTCCAGTGTTTTTATTTAAACTAAAATCAAAGCCCACAAAGCACAGCAACGACTTCTCCTCTGGTTCTCCTGTTTCTTCTGTTGTGGTCTGTGTTATACACTGAGAACTCGTGCAATGAAAAGGGTACCACGCAATGCAAATTAAAATAAATATTTGATTCCATAACTATTTATTTCGTGTATAATACTTGAACACACGTCAGTTCAGAAGCAAATAAAATGTCTCCAGCTATTACGAAACTTTTACATAAGAGAAAACAAACTTTCACAAAGCTTCCCTCGCTACTTTTTAAAAACTACTGCTTTATTGGGCTTGTGTAATCCGTCTGAAAGCAGCTTTATTTTCTCGGGTCAGCCACTATCAAAGGTCACTTTTAAAGAACCCTCTCCACATCATTAGGTAGAATGAAGCTTAAAGCTCCTCATGGTGGGAAACCAGCGGTGCCTGAGTCCTGTTGACCCACAGGACAAACACAGACACATTATTTTTTATTACAGCAAATGGGGTTTCAAAACTCTCATAATTCATACTATAGAGACATATTATGAAAATTGTATGAGTAGATTTTTATGCCACAAATTATTATAAAAGCTTTTCTCTTATTTGTGATGAAACATTTGCATACGGGCTGTTGTGTTTGTGAAAACACATTTCCTTTTATCAGTCCACTTTAGCTGTGATGTACTTTTAGCTTTGCTTACTTGCAACGTATTAGACGGGAGTGATTCACTAAATAAAAGAGGTAGCCTTGAGTCGAGTTCTCTTTCTGTGAGGATGAAGTCATGTTCACTGAAAGCTGATGCATATTTATTGTTTCATATTTTCTTTCAAGGCAGGTTGTCTCAGAAATGTTTTTATCATCTAAATGGGTTGCTGTTATTTCTATGTTGCTCTATCATCCAAATGGTGGTTCCTGTTTTGTAGCTCAGGAAAATATGCGTGCTAAAGGGCGAATTGAGGAAAAAGCAGAAAAAGATAGAAACAAACTTTAGAAACACTTTTAAAGAATGTGCGCCTTTTGAAAAAAAGAAAAACATGAAAATACTTTTTAGAACAATTTTATACCTAACTATGGAGAGTCGCCTTTTTATTCAGGATATGATGCACGTTTGTTGATTGGCATGGCCTGTGGCTTTAAATAAATGGTGCATTGTGGGAGGTGGAGGTGTGACAGGTGTGTTTACATTGTAGGAAGTGTAGTTTTTCTGTTGTTTCTGGGTTTGGAGCAGCCGTGTGTATCCTCTCCCTCAGTGATAAAGGTTCTATGTTAGAAGAGGATTAAATATCACCTTTCTCAGCAACTTCCTGCTTCCTGTGAGCGTCTTTGCACCCACTCATCATCAGAATCAGCCTCAGGGACAGAGCTGTTGTTAGCAGCAGAAACGAGCCATGGCTGAGTAGTTAGTTGTTGGAAATGCAAAAATATGGTTAGAAACTGTGATGAAAGCTGCGTGAAAGGATATCTGTTCTGTAGGAGGATAAGGGTTATTAATAATGGTTATATGAATGAGAATATGAATTATGATTATTAATATTAGCTCAAGGATAGTTTTTCTTTAGACTAAACAAAGTATTAAATCAGAGAAGTGGATTTGTACAGCACATCTACACCTAGAATACACAGCTTTAATAAATCAGAGGAATCAACGATTACAGTTTAACTTTTTATTTGCATAATTCAGTAAGAAACGAGAACAATGTGGTGAATAAATCCTGATTAAATGCATTTCTAAACTAATAAAAGTGAGGATTACATGTAGTAAAGTGAATCACTATTCTAAACTAATCTAGACTAACTATAGTAAAATCAAAGAATAGAATCATAAAGCGAGCTCATAAAATGAAGAGGGAAAGACAGACAGGGGAGAACAGACAAACATATATGTGGTGGATTGTGAGTGAAGTATATGTAACTGGAGTGTAGGAATGAGGATGTATTGTAGTTTAAGTGAGTCAGTTCCGCTGGTCCATTGTTCACTGGTCCAAACCTTAAGATGTGGTCTGGGTTGGACCAGGAGACGTTCTGGGTTTGCAGGAACAACGTCAGTGTGGCAGTATAGCTGCGCTGGCGTTGAGTTCTGTTTCGTTAAACAGCTGGGTTTCTATTGGTCGATCCACAACCCCTTTGGGGATGATCGCAGCCGGAAGGTCGGCTTTCAGGCACACTCTTTTGCATCTTAGGCTTTCGCTGCGAGCAAGGTTCTTAAAAATCTAACTGATACAACTACAAATAAAAGAAAAATGAAATGAAAGACTGGAAACATGAGGGAACACGTGTGAGCATGAACGCCTGCGTCCAAAAGCTAAAGTTTGGAGCAGCGCGTCTTTTTAAAAAGAATTTGGAGACGCCTTTTGGAGGAGGTGTCTTGGTTGATCATTGTGAGATCATATCAGTGATTGGTCAATGTCTCTGCTTTCAGCTTGTGGGTGTGTCTCAAGAGTGGGCGTGAAGTGGAATGACAGACAACAGAGGGAGTTCCTAAACATAGAAAAATGCCTAATAATTAATTCCACATATTTCAAAACATCTTTTCAACATCATATCTTTATATATCATCTATAATGAAACAGTTAGATACCCGACATGGCTGAAAAATAGTATAGTTAGTACTTCATAAACCTGATTGTCTAAATTCATGTTAGGCTTTTTCTTTACCATATGGTTAAGTGTAAATATCTTAAACTAAGCTTTGTGATGTTTTCTAGTATTTCAAGCACCTTTTAAATGATGAAACATTTTAAAAAATAACGTTCTGTTGGTTATTGAATTATCTGAAGAGTGGCATAGGACAGACAATATTTGCAATTTAAATTTCTGCAGGAACCATTCCAATAATTCTTTTTTTGTGACTTTTCAAACAAGTACATGTTCTTTGTTCTCATTTGAGCGGGAAACAGAAAGCTGGTATTATTCCAACGTCCTGTGGCACCTCTGGTTTGGGTTCTGGAGGTGACAAAATCCGCAGGGTGTTGGAGCCCAGAGTTTGAAAACTTGTATGCATGTAAACATTGATCGATTGTTTTCTTTTGATCGTAATGTAAAAGAGAGGTGATAACAGGAACAAAATATTCTTGGATTCTCCTGTTCCTTTGTTTGGACAGGAAGTGGGAGAAGGTTCCCCTGTGGGGCATGTTTGCATTTCACAGTGGGAGGCAAACCTTCTGACTCCATTGACTGGTGAAACGAGTATCCCGAGGTCAGAGTTCAACTTGGAGGATTTGATTCCCTACAGTTCATAGAGATGAGATGAGATCAGATATTCTTTATTTGTCCAACAAGGAGAAATTCAGTTAGATCCCCGTCCAAGAAACATGAAAAGACAATCACATATAACATGGGAGGACAGGAGCGGAGAGAACCATGGGTCGCCACTAAGGCAGTGCCCGTATCATGTTTAGATGAAAAGTGGGTAAACAGGAGGAAAGGAGAAGGAGGGAAAATGGGCAGGTCCTACACTGAGTTCCCTTTGGGGAGCACAGTGTAGAACTAGAAAAAACCTCCTCAGTGTACACAACAAAACATAAGCAAAAAAACACAGTCACAGCAAAACTCGAGAACATAGCATGTGGGCAGGGGGTGGGGGGTGGAGAAAAGAATTGCAGCTAGCCGCTGGGGGGCGCGAGCATGCAGGCACCTTTAGGCGCCTCACTTGCCCCTCCTGCTGCCTACAGGGGAGGGAGGGGGGCGGAGGGCCAAAGAAACATCTAGTTTCAGATGCAACTTTGGCTTGGTGCCCATTAGCCTATTAGCTTAGCCCACAGATCCCTCTCATAGCAGCTCAGCTTGATGCAGTCCTCGCAAATCACCAAGTTTAGTCCAAACGTACACGTTTTAAGTGTGTATTCTGTATCAATATTGTTGTATTACTGGATAACTCTGACTTAGTGTCGTTATTTGTCTCAGAGACGCAAAAGAAAGGTTTCTGTGGGGTTTTTATTTGGTTGTTATAGCAACCATTGGCTTTACACTTTACACTCCAGCATTGTTCAGAAACTGTAGACCAACGGAACACTGTTGCCTAGTAACAGCTAACAGGAATCAATGAATGTGCGTCATATCCTGACCAAAATGGCAGCTCTCCAAAGTTTATGCCCCAAAATATAAAATCATTCTAAAAATTCATTTTAATTTGTTTTTTAAAAGGTGCACATATTTTGTTTATTAGTAATACATTAAACACATTTTTGTTATATACATTTACACTACAGGTTCCCTTTACGATCTTTAAATGTTAGTGTAGAATGTTATGCCTCTTCCAGTCACTAGTCTGAGATCGTCTTTTTTGGATGTCAACAAAATTGTCGGTAAACTTTAACCTTGTCTTGCTTCTTCTCAAAAGCCCCCGACTTACTTATTAAGAAAGCATTTTTCTTTTTACTGGTTTTCAGAAAAATTTAAACTTTACTGTCCCCAAAGGGAAATTATTTTTCACAGCACTGTACTTTCCAGAGAGCAAAACATACGATATTAACAACACGAACATCAAAAACAAATGAGTTGTGGAATGTGGTGGTGGGTTGATGCTTGGTGCTCATTTTATATAAATAACTTGATAACTTGACTTGCTCATTTATTTAAACTGAAAATGAACAGAAGCATCACAACATATCTGCTTTTAAAGTCCCTGTGACACCATTATTCATGCTGATACTAAATGTAAGAACTGTCCCTAAATAGGGCGTCCATGTTATTACCATCTTGATGTTAAATTTAGTATTTTAATGTTTTTCATGCGTTGCTGGGATGCTTTTTAGAGAAAGACCATAAATGGTTGTGACACATCGAGGTTCTTGTGAGGCCTTCATCACTGTAGTGCTAAGAGCTCACTACAGAGTTGGATAGCATCATCTTTATTACTATCACACAAACTAATCTCAAAGATGCCTCGATATTGTTTGTTTTGACCTACTGTATATACAACAGCAGTCATGGATGGGTGTCCACTTTGGATATGCTTCACTAGGTTTACACATGGTTTATCCCGTCTGTTCTCACTCTCTCTCTGACACCAGTAGTAGTCACAGACGTCCTCTTTTGGTCTTCTAACCTCCATGAGTCCCTTCTTCCCGAGTGTGTTTGTGCCTTTATTCTGTTGCTGTACCACGTCTGTCTTTCTTTTTCCTGTAACTGTTTTGGTTAACACTGTGATGGAGACTTCCCCTGCTGGAATGTTCACCATTGAACTTCACTACACAACAGCTTATGGAACACTGTTTGTAAACATGTCTGAAAAGTAGCGTCACGTCCTGGATTTCTAAAGGTCTGAAATAGAGCCAAGAGAAGGAGCAGAGGTCTAGAGTCCTCTCAGAACACTTTCAATTACAATATGATCAAAGGATAGGATGGCCAAAATGAAGCCAAAAAACACATACTGCAGCTTTAAATATTGAAAACATATCATCTACCTACCTACCTACCTACCTATCTATCTATTTATATATCTATGTATCTATTTATATCTCTATCTATTTATATATCTATGTATCTGCACACACTGATGTAAAGACTGATGTGCTGAGATTCACTAATAAGTTGCTATCTGCAAACTCTGCAGTCTCAGATAAACTTCTACACTTTTAAGCAATTTTTAATACCTGTCTTCAATCTTTTTACCGCATTACTCCAAAAGAAACATGGCACCGTAACCAAGAGCGGTTAGCCCCGGAGATCAATCAAAGTAATAGAATGAGTAAATGTAAATGTGAAGCTCCATTTCCCTTAGCAGTAGCTACTGGAGCTATCAGACGCTACCTCGATCAGTCCCTGTCACACACAGGCAGAGGAACACAATCATCTGTGTGTGTGTGTGTGTGTGTGTGTGTGCGTGCGTGCGTGCGTGCGTGTGTGTGTGTGCATCAGGGAGAGGAACTCATGATCTCGGTGGTCTTTATTTGCTCGGCCAAAAAAATCCCTTTTACAGAAAAATAAGAGTAAATGGATCTCTATTCATAGCTCAGGGATGGAACAATGAGAGCACCCAAGAAGCTCTGATGTTCCCTGAGTCTGAATTTAAATGCAAGTCTTGTATTCTTTGAAAAGTAAAGAAAGCCACATCAAACAGATTCTAAATGCCATGTCGATGAATTAACGTCTGTGGTAAGAGCAATGTGCAGATGCTCTCCCTGCCAGGATGTTCATTAATGGGTGACCATAGTTACTTTATATGGAGTCCAAAGGTCTTTTATCACAAGAAATAATTTGAATGCATCCATTCATCTATGTCTTTCTGCAGCCATGGAATCCAGAACCAAAACAAGATCTGACCATTAGTGGGTTCCTGGAACAGTGATTACCCAGGCAGAATGTTCTCTCAGGACCAACGACATCATTGGAAACCCTTGTACTGAAAGAGAGAATTGAGGGACAGCACATTTTCATCAGTCATCAAAGTTCATGCCTATGGAGAAGACAACCTTAATCCAAGAGGAAGTCCAAAACCTTGAAGAAGAAGAAGTGTGGATGAAGTGGAACCTTCCTAAGAGATCCATCACACACGTTTCTTGTCCTCAACAGATCCTCATCAGTGATCATTTGTTAGTGTTTGATTGTAAGGTCAGTGGTTCAATCCCAGGTTAGCATACCTTTGTCATTGAGCAGGACATTAACCTCCAAGTTGCTCCTAATAAATTTCACCAAAATAATGACAGATAGGGTTTTTTTGTTTTTTTTTTTTTAAACTGATCCAGAGTCACTATATTGATCCAGATCCTCTCCAACATTTTATGGAATCTTCCATTTCGAATAGTCTAACTTCTGTAGTAATCCTGCTAATAAACAAATAAATGAACAATATAATACCTCCTTGGCTGAGGCAGTACTTTTTAATCTGGATGGTACAGTGTTTCAGATGGTCCAAGTCAAGCTGGTGCCTCCAAACCAAGGTGATATTAGTTTGGGATTTTTCCATTAGTTTTAGTTCTTTTTTTGTTTTTGACCTTTGTTTTTCAATTTAGTTAATTGTTAGAGCAGATTTGCTAGTTTTCAGAAGTTTTTATTTATCAATAATGGTTAGTTTTAGTTTGTTTTTTTGTAAATTGGAGTATTTGTCAGGTCTATTACTCAAATTCATCTAATATTGTGTGATGAAAACTCAACAAAATGTATTCAAAAGACTGATGAAAAGCTTCTCACGAATCCAATGCAACAGTCCATAGCGTTAAGTCCAAAATGTGACATATTGTTTCTGAGGTTAGTGTACTGTACGGGTAAAAATCACCTGCTTCTAATACAAGTCACACACTTTTATCATTAACTCACTGATATTCAAATAAACCCATAATCAGAATCAAAAGACTAACCCTGGACTTTTGCCACGTCATTATAACAATTATTACACAGCAGAAACGTTTCATATTATGAACCTTGAATGTAGTGTTGTAGTACTCAAAACTGGTTTTGGTCTGAAGACCATATTTTGAAGGTCTTGGTCTTCGCTCGGACTGACTGGATTTAAGACCACTCGAGATCTGCTTTTCTAGAATTTCATAATGTGATAATAAGGAGAAGCACTGGGAACTGTTCTTGATTACAGTTTTTCTCAGTCGCTTGGTACATTTTTCAGATCAGGATTGAAATTGTCAAAACTATCAGTTCAATCTTAACATCATTGTGTCACTTGTGCAGATCAAAAAAGCACTTTCTCATTTCTTTGAACAAGTTGTAAATGCTTTGGTACATCCATGAAAATGATTATGTATAATTCTCTGCTGTTTCCAACATTATCAATTGCTTATGTCATGTCAATCAAAATGTATTGTAATGGGTCTCTGTTGAATAGTCTCTCTTTATATGCAAATTAGTTGAACAAGTTGTCATAATATGTCAAGAATAATTCTATACATTTCTAATACACTTTTTTCTAAATCTGTCCTGACTTGGTAAATTGCTCCCAGGTGAATCTTGACTTTCTCTCACGAATCAATCAACTGGCATGTGTGTATATATATATATATATATATATATATATATATATATATATATATATATATACGGAGCATCCTCCTTTCCTCTCATCAGGGTGGGACTTTTCTCTATCTGTATAAAGTTTAAGCTCTGGAACTTTCCAGTAGTTGCTGGACACCTTTCCTTCCAGCAAGATGGAACACCTTTTTTGTATTCTTTTCCATTTAGTTTATAATGACAGAGTTATTGATGCTGGAAGTCTGAATCTGTGAATATCTGCTAACTTTACCGATCAGTGTTGTGATCCAAATAGTATCCAGATAATCTGGTGACTTTTGCTCCCGGTCTGTACATGAAAAGAAGCAACGCTTAAGTCACATTACTGGTGAATTGAAACGTAATTAATACATAAATAAATCAAAACCAAAGAATGGATGTTAAAACATGCACATATGTGGTGTAATAAATCTACTGGTGCATCTCATTTCTTATGATTAATTTCCGTGTGTGTTGACAGCTGCTGTTAGCGGTATTTATGACGTGCAAAGTAATTTTTTCTACTACCCTAAAAAATGCTGTAATTTTTTTTTTTTTGCAAAAGTGTCAAATGGTCGAAGTTCTAACACCTATTGTTCCTCACACCAGCCTCACAGTTAACAGTCAGTCACCAGTTTATTTGGACCGTAACACCGCGAAACAAAACTACAGCGTGAGCAGCTTTTTACGAGCTAAAACATCCACAGACTGAAAGAAAACTGATGAAATGAATCCTAAACAGTCCTATTGTGTGTGTAGACCTGGTTCAGGACATGGGGAGGGAAACCAGGTGTAGTGGGCTTCAGTTCTCGCTCTAATTTCTCCATAAATATCACAAACAGTACAAGTTCAAAATAAATAAATAAACAAACAAAAAAACTCAGTTAATCTGTTTTTTTTTTTCTGTCTTTCTGTTTTAGTTTTAAATCAGAAAAACAAAATAACCACACTGTTTATTTGTTATTTTGATTTGGTTTTGAAACGGAATAACCAAAGAACGAAGGGTACACGGATTCCTAATGCTATATAAACACAGCCACTAAAACAAAGTTAGCTCACTAACATACCTTATGAAGTGGTCGCTACAGTATCAGCAGACTCTGCTCCTCCCGACCACAGACGTAGGTTTAAAATCCACTTTTTAAGGCGTTGTTCTGTGAGCTTTTTACATTTCTCACCTTTGTGAACGACAATCTTCGGTGCTCTATAAAATCTATTTTCCTTTTCTCGGTTTGAACGATAGTAGCAGCCGTAAACTGTTTTCTCAAGTTTCCTGTTCTCCATCTGAATTTAGCGCTCTAGCTTTGTTGCGATGCAGCAATGTGAGTGACGTCAGGTGAATCAACAGAGCAGGCCATAGACATATACACATTACAACAGCTCTAGGGGCAGGAGTTGGGAGGCAGAAAAGAGGAAGAGACTGAGGGAAATTGTCCAAGACAAGGCAAGGGAAATTTATTTGTATAGCGTATTTCATACACAAGGCAACTCAATGTGCTTTATATGATAAAATATTCAACTGTTTAAAATCAATAAGAACATTTAAAATCATCAGTAAAATCAATACAAATCAACACATTACATCAACAAACTTGACCAAAAATCTCTCTCTCAATCATACACAGTAGAGAAAAAAAGTTCCTTTAACTTTGATTTAAAAATGTTCACATTAGATGCTGACTTCAGCTCTGCTACAGTTTGTTCCACTTCTTTGCAGCATAACAACTAAAAGCAGCATCACCATGGTTACTGTGAGCTCTGGGCTCCACTATCTGACCTGTGTCCATAGATCTGAGAGACCTGCTGGGTTCAAACCTGACTAACATCTCACTGATGTATTCTGGACCAAACACATTTATAACCAGCAGCAGAACTTTAAAGTCTCCTCTGAGGCTGACTGGGAGCCAGTGTAAAGACTTTAAAACTGGACTAATGTGTTCTAACCTCTTTGTTCTGGTTCAGACCTGAGCTGCAGCGTTCTGAACCAGCTGTAGATGTTTGATGAAGACCATTACAATAGTCCAGTCTGCTGGAGATAAAAGCATGGACCAGTTTCTCCTGATCTTTCTGAGTCATTAAACCTTTCACTCTGGAGATGTTCTTTAGGTGGTAGAAGATGTTTTTGTGATAGATTTGATCTGATGCTGAATGTAAGATATGAGTCAATCAGATGTCCTATGTTTACATTTCTACTTTTGTTTCTTAGTTTACTTTGTACTATGCAGTGCTGTCTTTTCCTTTCTGTATTACAGTACAATGATGTGGTCTGTCAACAAATTACAGTACAAACAATAAAAGCGTGAATGTGAATTTTGTCCAGTCTCTTGCAATCAAACTCCCACATACACTATGGTATAACTTTTACAATGATTGTCATCAAAACTTAAGCCATAGTTTACATCAGAACATCCCTCCAGAATACACAGTTATATTGACAACATGACTAAGCAATTTGACTGTTTTATTCATACACAATGACTTGTCATTCTGATGGCACTGACATGTTTATTGACGTGATATTTACTTTTTAGAGATGAACTAAGGATTTTGAGCAAGATAATGACGTTTGCAAGTAATCCATGATGTTTTGCTATTTGTACGAATTGTTTTGAGAAATACACGTACTGTTTCGCAAATGTCGAGGATGATTCGAGAAATGTACCAAAGTGACTGAGAAAAACTGTAATTAGGGCCGGAGCATAGGACCCTATTGCAATGCACCGTTTTTATTATCATTATTATTATTATTATTATTATTACAAAAAAGTGATCATATTTTTGAGGGCCTAAACACATTCAAAAACTCCTGATGAAAAGTTTGATATTTTGGGGGAATTGCACGTGAATAGCAAAATGACTCAATGCCGACCCCCCTGAAAATTTGGATTGGACATCACCACAGTGGAACTTCTGCAAAATTCTGACATCATCACTCTGTACAGTGATGACATCATCACCACAGACAGACACAGATTCCTTGATTTTACAGAGAGATATGTCTTGCATTCAACACTGCACTGTTAAAGTAATTCACAAATTCATATTTTTATTTAAACATACATATTTATTTGGTTGTTATAAAACAATCTTGACAATAAAGTTGAATCTTTTCACTTGGATGATATGCTAAGATTATGGAAGTTATTAAGAGTTTGTAGAGCTAAGTAGTTGCTAATTAATTATAGCAGCTTTAATTTGTATGCCAAAAAATGAGTTATGGTTTAATCCAACCGTTATTCATAGTCATAGCGCCACCTATTGGTAAAAGGAAATCATAGACATCATATTTGTACAGAACATTGCAGGAAAGTTTGTGATATAATCCTTGAAAATGGTCAGCTACATCTCATCACTTTTTCTGCCACACCCCGACATGCAACACACCTCAACGTGCGCCACGTCCCGACATGTGTGTGGTTGTGAGGGCCTGTTCATTGCTGCTTGCAGCTTTAATTCATGTTGTTGTACATTAGCATGAGCTTTAGCTCACTGATTGGAACTGTCTTCCATGGCTTATGTGTCAGACTGCAAACACGATGTCTAGACAGAAATACATCTGAACACTTATTTTGTATCTTCTTTTCAGATATTTAAAATAATTCTCATGAGTGGCTTTTAAATACATCCAGGGATTTATTTTATGATTATTCTATGGGTTCTAAAACAGTGAATGCATTCAAAATATGGGTTTCATAATGTTTATTTTTTGTTGAAAATGATAATCAGAATAATGAAAATGAAAATCATCTTAATTAGAACATTAACTGAAAACACAAAGGTCAGTCTTGGTTCCACATCTGGAGAGAGATGAGCAGAAATAAATCTATTCAGGTGGCACTAAATACAGTTTAATTCATTTATTTACAAATTAAGATTCTTTCAAATGTGTTTTATCACTCATTCATTCCATCATTATGCTCTGTAGCTGTTTTTACACATAATTCTGAGCAAAAACAGTCTGAGAACCACTGCTTTAAAAGAGTTGCATACCTTGTTTTTGTATGTCAGACTATAATTAAAGAGAGCGTTCTGTCACTGTTCAGCCTTGTCGTACGTGTATTTTGATGGTGTTGACTTAGTCTCTGTGTATTCTGGTCTCACACAGTGTGGTTTTGACGGCACAACAATGAACTGAGCTGTTCTACAAAGTAAAAGTAATCATGCATTGTGCTAAATGTCCTCAGGTTACTCCAGCATATTGATCGATCTCGTCTGTCCCATCATATAATTGCTGTAATCCACTGTTGCTCCATAACATCAACCCTAATCCCGTAGTGAGTCCATTAGGATATTGTTCCCTCTTTCACTTTACTTATCGGAATGACTGATCACTCTGAACCAGTTGAAACATGGAAAAAAAGCTCAGCACCTGGACAGTTAGTTTTGTTTAAAAAGAATCTCAGTCAAACAAAAAGGCTGTAGAAATAATTTCAGGCGTCTGAGCGTGAGAATGTTTTTGTTTGATTTATTATATCTGGTTGGCAGGTATGAGTTTGCATGTTCTCCATGAGTATGGACCAGGTTTTGGTAGAGCATCACAGCTCTAACACAGTTTGATTTTATTATTACAGAATTAACCCAACGGACAGTTGTTAGCAGCAAAAACGAACCATGTCTGAGTAGTTAGGTGTTGGAAGTGCAAGAATATGGTTAGAAACTGTGATGAAAAGCACGCAGTTCATCATTTAGCAGAGGTGAAAGTAATAGATTACAAGTACTTATGTTCACTTGTACTCAAGTATGTTTTAAAATAAAGTAATTCATTAAATTTCTACATCCAACCGTTACTGAGAAAATTATTATTTTTGTTTTAAAATGGTCAACGGACATTATGAAACTACAAAAAAATGAAATGACCAGACAATCACATAATCCATATGTTCTTTGTTAGGCCCAGAGGTGGCAAAAGTACTAGTCTTCAGTGCTCAAGTAAAAGTATAGATACTTGAATAAAAATGACTCTGATAAAAGTAAAAGTATTGAAGTTGCCCCCTTACTTAAAAACCAGCAAATTAAATTCCTTTTATTTTTTCACAAACTTGTAGAAAACTGGTACATAGAAACACGTTACAACTGTTACCTTTTAACATTTATCACTCGTAATAAATAACATTTGTAAATAAAAAGTGTGAAGAAAAAAAACAAGTGCAAATGCTCAATGTGATGAAGCGAGTCCATTACTTGTTGGACAAAAGACGCATATTATGTTTTTAAAACAAGTGTTTATTGATTGTCTTTCCCATGGTTGTGGACCTGCAACAGAAAGTAAAGTATGAGTGAAACTAAATGTAAAATGTATAATTGTGTGAAAAATGAACTTACTTTGTATCTCTGGTCTGGTCCCTGGTGTTCTGGCTAAAAGAGAGCTGGAGCACCTTAAGAAGGTTCCAGGAGGGCCCATTGTGTGAGGAGCAGGAGGGGTGTTTGATTTAAATGTTGTGCTAAATTAGATTTTATTTTTTTAATATAGACACAGTTAACTTAATAAAACATATATATTTGGTAGAGGTTATG
This sequence comes from Gouania willdenowi, assembly GCF_900634775.1. NCBI lineage: Eukaryota > Metazoa > Chordata > Actinopteri > Blenniiformes > Gobiesocidae > Gouania > Gouania willdenowi. The sequence goes on from NC_041062.1 coordinate 24,456,863, forward strand.
AAATGTGTTTACATTGTTAGATTTGTAATGCATAGTTTGAAAGAATAAAATTGTTGTTTTTAAGAACTTGTCTGTGCTTCAGAATAGGGTGGGGCTTAATCATAGGTCAGCCTATAAAAGCTGCTCAGCTGCATTGTTAAAGAAGAGTGCTGCATGAACTGAGCTATGTATGGAGCTCTGCACATGTTTGAACCTTGTTTTTGCCTATTTTCTCGTAAATACTTTTATACTTTGAAGCAATTAATAAACACACTTTGGTCTGTACCTGGAAACGTGGCCTCAGCTCTGCTCTGTTCCTCCAACCACTTCAATGAAACGGCCTACCGATCAATTAAACCCAGAGCAGCTTAGAGTTTTTAATTTTCAAGAACTTGTAGAAAACTGGTACATGGGAATACATTACATCTGTTACTCTTTATGAACTCCTGGATAATTTAGTACTCATTATAAATAACACTTGATATTAATGTCTTAAAAAAATCACAAAAGCTCAATTAAACCCTGAAATTTGAGTTTGAAAACCTAAAGGTCCTGAATCACTTTTTACAATGTTAGTTTCTTATCAAAAACACCCCCAAAGTATTATTGGGCTTCCTTCCTGCATCTCTGAGCAATCCTCAGTAATCCTGCTCTCTGAGCTGCTGCTCCGCCCTCTTCTGAAAAACGAGCGGTCTAACCCTGCTGCCGGTGCCACGCCTCCACAGTGAACATACACGCCCACTTCCTGGGAGCTAAAAGCATGCGAACGGCCGAAGAACGTCTTTTTTGATGGTCATTGTTTCCTTTCTTATCCAGTTTGCACGGGGAAAACAATGTCTTCGTTTTTGTACTAAAAGATAATGTCTGGTAAGCAAAAATGTGTGTTTGACTGCGAAAGTCATCGAAGTTTGTTCAATCTTCCTAAAGAAGACTCTACTCACCAAAAGTGGTTTCAGCAGCTCCAGCTAATAGCTGAGCCGTTCCCTTCTTTTTGTTTTCTTTACCTATATTTTTCATTCTTACACTCGAGATCAGCTGTTAGCACTAATGCTATGCCAGCCTAGGCAGCGAGACCTGACACCCCCATGAACTGAGGAGAAAACGACATCTATGACACATGTATCAAACTCAAGTGGAGAACGTAAGGCTCCACAGAACTACGCTCCTCCACCTGTAGAAAGAAAATAAGTCATATTTCTTAATAAATTAGTATTTTAATTTGCAAAATGTAAAATATCAACTATATGTGGCTGTAGTTGACTTTGAAAGGTCTTAAAATAGCAAGATATAGGACCTTTAAAAATGTTAACCATAAAACTAAGGAACCTGCCAAACAGAAAAAAGCTCAAACTACCAAAATGTTGTCTCTTTTTACGTCGTGACATCATCTTCAAAGGTCTTAAAAGTAACAAGCTCATTTTTAAATGTAAAAAGTAGAAAGTACAGATATAGTCCTTTCCAAAAGTATTAGAATGGCAAAGTCAGTTCCTTTGTTTTTGTTTTATACTGAAAACATTTGGGCTTCAGATCAAAACATGAATATAAGTTCAGAATTCCATCTTTTATTTCTTAGTATTTACATCTACAGTATATGTGTTAAACAACTAAGGACAGAGAACCTTCTGTTTGACCCCACCCACATGACTGCTGGTGTATCTATGTGCTCAGGTGTTGCCTTTTAGATTGATGACTTAAACATGAATTAGTTCTTGTTTTTGGCTTTGGGTTTCACCTGTGAACACTGAATTTGCTGTTAAGCAAACATGAAGACCAGAGAGCTGTCTATGGGAGGAAAACAAACCATTTTGAAGCTGAGAGAAGAGCCTATTGCACAAACATTGGGCATAGACAATACAACAATTTGGAATGTCCTGAAAAAAAAGAAACTACTGTTGTACTGAGCAACAGACAGCAAACAGGTTGATGACAGAAACGTTGTGAGAGCTGTGAAGAAACACGCAAAGACAACAATCAGTGACATCACTGCCAACCTCCACGGGGCAGGAATGAAGGTATGACAATCCACTGTTCAAAGAAGACGTTAAAAGAAGAAATATAGAGGCCATACCACAAGATGCAAAGCACTCATCAGCAAAAACAATCATGAAGCCAAATTGGATTTTGCAAAGACATACAGAGATGAACCACAAAAGTTTTGGAATAAAGTTTTATGGGCTGATGAGACCAAGATTAACCTCTACCAGAGTGATGGACTTAGTCCCAATTTTACCACTTTCTGACTCGACTTGATGAAATCAAAAAAAGACTCGGACTTGCTTGGACTCTAGGCTCAGTGACTCTAGTCTTAGACTTGACTCGACAAGTCAACTATAGCTATGGTGGCGACATGGGTAAAGACTTCTGCTTAGGAGAATATGGTCGGGGGTTTGAATCCACACTCAGCTTTTTTATGACGTCTTTTTTGGGCTGGCGACTACATTACATTGAAAACAAAGACAAAAGTAAATTTTATTAAACTAAAAAAATGAAGCTCAGTTAGGCTTTGGAGAAGAAGATGCTAACAGCGTACAGAAACACAGATGATTACAGGCCAAATGTAAAAAAATTAATAAATACATAAAATTCCACGCTTTTAAAAAAATTGTACGCACAGTGCGTAAAAGATTCCAGCTGGCGGCTCCACTGTATCAAGTCATGCCATAATGACAAGTGTGATGTATAAATCATATTCATTTTTATCGCTTCATTTCATCGTATCACAGTGACACCCGCTGTCAGTCATGGCGAGGTTCAGGGCTGGCTGCAGCCGCTGCACGTTTGAACACGTGTGATGTGACACACCTCTTCAGCGTTGGAAGGACTGAATGCACCAGCGTGAGCCAGCCAAGAGTTATTACCTTTGCTTTCACAAAAGTAATTAACAAAAAACAAATTGTTGAATGCAGGTTCTGTGATATGAAGATCACGGATGGTGACGAAACAACTTCCAACTTCAAACGGCACTTGAAGAAACACAAGGATAAGTAAGTGCTACCTGTTGTTTAGCATTTTACTAGCAAGCGAGCTAATCCCAAATTGTGCATCCATGTCATCCACGAGTGTTTGTGTGTCTGCTAGGCTCTGCCACAGTGTTGGTGTGGGTGATTTATATTAATTATTGTAACCGGGCTGTTATTATTACCGGTATACACCACATGAACGCAGCATCCCCATCTCCTAGACGCTTTTTTGCCGCGCCCTCCGATTAGCAGAATTACATGCCGTAGCGTCTGTGATTTCGGGGCTCCTAGGCTGTACTGTCGGGCGCTAAATATGAGTAATATTCTCTGTAAACTTTCAAACCCAATGGGTTAATATTCATTTTAATAATTGTCTAAAATAAGCTCTCAATTTCCGCCGATCATTCGTCTAATTAAACTGTCAGTTTACCCTAAACGCAGCACCATGAACTTTAACTGAATAAAGTGAGGTTTTGCTGATTAGTTTGGTTTGTTTAATCTCTTTCTAACGTTTGGTTGGTTTTCGGTTGATTTTCTAACCTTAAGTTTGTTAGTCCCTCGTTTTCTAAACTTCACATCATTTGCCAAAGTTTTGTTAGTGTTTAAGGTTTTGTTGTATTTGTGTAGCTTTTAAAAACAACTTATGAAATTAGTATTTTTAATATTGTTGTTGAAAAGTAATAAAAGAACATATATATTTTGCTCCCACTCTTGCCTCCGTTCCTATTCTTGCCAGACTAATGCGGTGATATTTAATTCACAAAAGGGAACCCCTGCCTTCCCTCTGGTTACAGATGTATTTAGTGTCTTTTGAAAAGATACTAAACATACAGTTCAGGCTGCTGGATGAGTGAAAAGACCAAGATAACATACAGCTGAAGTCCAATCTTTTGACCTGTGATCGCTTCAAAGACTCACACACAGGAGAAATGATTTGTGAACAACCTGAGGCCATGACTATGGCATTCAAAGTAAGCTGGACTATGTTATTACTGACAACATGAGCACAAACATTCAAAGAGGAGTTTGAAGCTGCATATGGAGAAAGAAACAGCATCCTGCTACTGTCAACACCAGATGATATTCAACACTGAGGCAGGTGAAGGGAGCTCTCCAGTGTGATCATCTAAAGCTCTCCAATGTCCTGGAAAAGATGGGACGCAGTGAGTTGACATTCACAGCGCAGAGTCTGTTGAAGGAGCTGCTAGACATCCTAAAGCCATTTGCAGAAGTAACAGATTTGGCACAGGGGGAGAAGGTGGTTACCATCAGTTCTGTTGTTCCTTCAATTCTGGATCTCAGTCACCACCTCGAGAAGATGATGCCTCAAGTATGTTTCCTGGGAAGTCTGGTCAGAAGTCTCAAGGAATCCCTGTTTTATGTTTTGTTTTTGCATGTTTTTCTAGAACTGATCCAGTAAGATGCTGTTGAGGCTGACCAACCTGCGTCTCCCAAGGAGGAAGATGAGAACCTGGAAGAAGAAGGTCTGTGTGCTGTATACCACAAGAAACAGCGGAAGGATGCTCACATCACTACAGCGTTGCAGCTAAGTCACTATCTGGACTTGTGTGAAGGATAGAGTGTACTGTCATTTTGGGCAATGCATATGAAGGCTCTTCCATCACTATTTCCGGTCTCAGCAGTTCCTGCTACCAGTGCTCCAGTAGAGCAAGTTTCGAGCCATTGTTGCATCATAATGTGGCCACGTCGTGCACAAATATCAGACAAACTTTTGGCCAATTTAACCTTTTTCAAATGCAATGCTAGTCTGGAGAACGAAACATTGAAGAGTGTGCCACCACCGTGGGCCGGCACTGTCTTAACAGTCTTTGGGCACATTTATACAGGATTACCTGAAAATAAATAAAATGTAATGTTTTGTTTTTAAATGTAATATTTCAACTTTGAAGGACCACATCACCTTTAAAATGACTTGTTCTATCAGTGACAATTAATGGAAATGGCACGGTTTGATTTTGTCCACCAGGGGGAGCAGATCTCATTCCCTTCTATAAAAGTCATTCATTCTGGATTTCTAGAAGGAATGTGACAAAAACTTAAATGACCTTTAAAAAGTCATTTTAAAGGTGAAGTGGTCCTTCAAAGTTTAAATATTACATTTAAAAACAAAACATTTCATATGAGTTATTTTAGGGAAATCTTGTATAAATAATCTCAAAGGCTGTTATAGGCAACAGAGAAAATTCTGTGTTGGGTTTATTTTTGTTAAAATTCAGTGACACCTTTTGGGGGAAAAACACATTGAAAGAAATACAGATTTTGAAATATTGTCCGTATATCATTTTTTACTCAAGCTGAAGTTAATATATATCAATAATTTTTTTGCACAAAATGACAGCAGCAGAGTTTTTCTGGATCAATCCATCCATCAATCCTTCTTCTCTACTGCTTATCCTTTTCAGGGTCACGGGGTGCTGGAGCCAATGCTAGCGTACTATGGCTGAGGACAGGATACACCCTGGATAGATCACCAGTCTGCCACAGGGTTCTTAATGTATAAATTCCTAATTTCATTTTATTTTTATTTTATTCAAGGTGTGAAAGTGTCTTCAAATGTCTGGGACTGTAGGAGTGGGGCATTACATTTGTTACACTCGGTTGTGTTTCACAGACAAATATTGTGAAAATAAATTGTGAGACGTACAAACTTACAAGCGTATGGATATCTCAGCCAAAATGTCCTTAACGGTGCCTGGGAAGTTAATTTTTTTAAAGACTTGTTTAGGACTTGAAGAAAAAGTTTAGGACTTGGACTCGACTTGGGACTTGACTGTATAGATTTGGGACTCAAGCACAAAAACTTGGACTTGACTTAGACTTGCAAAACACGGACTTGGTCCCACCTCTGGGCCAAAGTTTGGAGAAAGAAAGGATCTGCTTATGGTCCAGAACACACAAACTCATCTGTGAAGCATGGTGGAGGTAATGTCATGACTTGGGGTTGCATGGCTGCTTCTGGAACGGGCTCACTAGTCTTTGATGATGATGTAACTCATGATGGTAGCAGAATACATTCTGAAGTCTACAAAACCATTTTGTCTGGAAATTTACAGAAAAAATAATCCAAACTAATCAGGAGAAGTTTCATCATGCAACAAGACAATGACCCGAAACACACTGCCAACACAACAAAAGACTTTATCAGAGGGAAAAAGTGGAAGGTCTTAGACTGGCCAAGTCAGTCACTGGACTTTAACCCAATAGAGCATTTTACCTCCTGAAGAGGAGAATGAAGGTAGAAACAAACAAGAAGTGAAAGTGTCAGGTTCTGTTTGGGTTTTGCACGTTTGTTCTGAGTCTTTGTTTATTCTGTGTTCTAGTTTAACTCTTGTCTGTGTTTCAGGTATTCCTGCTTGTGGCTCCACCCCCCAGTGATGTCTGTGTGCTTGGTTGGTGACTGATTAGCTCCCTCATGTTTCCACCCAGGTGTGGCCCATTCCCAATCAAGATTCCCTCACTATTTAGCTGAGTGCTTGGACACAGTATGACTGTGGGATCATTGTATGTTGTCTTCCCTCCTCGTGTCCTGCTGCGTTTTGTTCCCTGCTCCCTGTACCTCCTGCCTCATTGGATTTAAGTTACTTTTGTGTGGTTAATAAAGATGGATTGGTTCAAGGAACGCTACTCCTGCATTCTGCCTCCTTCTCTCCCTGCATTTGGGTCCACACCCACACCGGACCATGACAGAATGATCCCGCCAGAGATGGACCCAGTGGAGAGGATATTTTCTGAGAGACTTTCTTACTGGCAGAGCTTTCTCCTCGAGGTGGAATCCGGGAAGATCCAGGCCAAAGGAGTTCCTGCTCAGCTGGATGACGATCCTGTCTCGCCAGAGCCCTCAGCAGACCCAGCGGGACCCTCGATGCAGGATTTTGCAGCAAGTTGGAGGAGCTTCTGGCCGAGCTGGAGCCCCTGCTCTCCAGACTGACGGAGACCATCTGTCCCCAGGAGAGCGTGGACACTCTGATGGGAGTTTGTGTGGCCATTCGTCTCCGGCCAGAGTCCCCGTCGTGGTAGAGACTTTGGAGAACGCTAAGAAGCAGATCAGGAGATTGCAAGATTCTCCCTGTACTCCACTACCGGAGACGACCTCAGCCCCCAGGTCCTCCTCGTCACTAGAATCCACGCACCATCAAGAGCTAAGTCTCTCCTCCGCACACAACTCAGTTACAGTCCAGTTCCCAGTCAGAGTCCCCTAGCTTCCAGGCTAGCATTCCTGTTTCTCCTAGCTTCCAGGCTAGCGTCCCTGTTTGCCCTAGCTGTCAGGCTAGCCTCCCCTAGTTGTCAGGCTAGCTCTCCTGAGTCCCCCCGCACCAGACCGCCAACGTCGCCGGCTTCCCGCACCAGGCCGCCAACTCCCAGCTTGCCGGCGCCCTCTTCGTCTGGCCCGCCGGAGGTGTCACCGTCTGTCTCGCCCACGCCGCCTCATGGGAGGCCGCCAGACTCCTGCTCCTCGGCCTCTCCCGCGCCGCCTGAACTTGGTCCCACATTTAGAGTAAATATTCATGACCACTGCCAGATTTATACTTAAAAAGTAAGGCTTGGTGTTTTAGCTACTTCAGGGCTTATATGGCACAGAGCTGGTTCAAACATAGACTTATAGAACAACACTTTTAAAGGTGCAGTCCGCAACCCTCAGATCCCTCCCTCCCCGCTGCTCTCTTGCCCTGCCTCCAAACATTCCAAAGTCCGTCCTTCAGAGGAGCTAACAAGCTAACGTTAGCCCGACAGCAAATTCATATGGAATCAGAACAGTATCATATTGAATGAACTCTTGCAGGGTTTTTCACGAATGCACATGCTTTGTTTTGTAGTTGTATTTCAGATTCACAAATGCACACGATCTGTTTTGCAAATATTTATTTTATGCAAAGTTGTAATATATATTCTGAAATGCACACGCTCTACTTCACAAATATTATTTTAAGGCACACTTGTAATATACATCCACAGATAATCATATGGCTTCTTACATTTTCTCCACACTTTTAAACCAATAGCAGAGCTACTGATATGTGTGCGCATACGCAGTGTTCACACAAGAGTGTGCAGAAGATGTAAGAAGCCATATGATTGGCTGAAAGCAAACACCTGATTGACTGGTGAATCTGTCAATCACTTTTATCAGCCAATGGTGACGTTCGTTGACCCGCGACGTCAGGGCAGTCTCAAAATTCTCTCACAATTACAGGTTTTACAGCACAGAAGCAGTTTGTAAATGCACATTCAGCAATTTGCATTATCTGTGGATTTATATTAGTGTGCCTCAAAATAATATTTGTGAAGTAGAGCATGTGCGTTTCAGAATTTGTATTACAAGTTTGTATAAAATATATATTTGCGAAACAGATGCAAATGCATTTGTGAATCTGAAATACAACTGTGAAACAAAGCATGTGCATTCGTGAAAAACCCTGCAAGAGTTCATTCATTATGATACTGATTCCATAACATCACAGTAATATAACATACACTGTTAAAAGCATATTACTGCAGCGCTTCTCTCCCAATGTGCACACACCAATATATCAGCAGCAGTGTCACAACACAGTTTCACAGTTTACAGCAGCCCACACGGAGGCTGCAGTGATGGCAGCGTGCACACAAACAACACATGCACCACAGACTTCTAGTGTAATAATTATAAATTAAACATATTGTAAATCAAGCAGCAGTAATTACCTTTCAAACAGAAAAGTGGCCAATTCCATCTTCAACTCCTTCAGACCATACACTGTAAAAAAGACGGCGCTCCAGGTACTACCTTGCTATGAGCATTGCTGTGTTTTGGCCACTGCGGAAGGGGGCGGGGGCTGTGAGCAACAGCCCATCAAACACAATCCTGGCTCTGATTGGTTCTTTTTGCTCGGTGAACCTGTTTTTTTTACACAAACTAGTTTTATGACAAGCTGTCCTTATATAGTGACAGCTTAGCAAATATGATAAAAAGTCACTTTTATAAGAGTTTCGGACTGTACCTTTAATAGAGCAACATTTTTTTTTATTACTTTATTAGTTTGAATACATCACTACAGAACAAAGTGTTGTGGGTAACGCTGCCCTGATCACAAACTTTTGGAATGTGTATTTCCATCAAGCCACTTATTATTCCTCTCCTTATTAACCTCCTCTCCCACTCTGTCTGTGACAACTTTAACCAAACGTTGCCCCAGAACATTATTGACAGGTGATTTTCACCAGAGCAAACGTATTTACATTATTTTCATGAAGTTGTGCTTCAGTATGTTATCTGATGTGCAGAAGGTGTGGATGTTCTCCTACTCCAAAGTCCACTTTTTCCTTCAGGCACAGATTCAGGTGTTTATTACCCTAGTAGGGTTTTCTCCAGAAATGTATCACAGTGTAGGGCAGTGGTCTCCAACCTTTTCAAGCCCAAAATCCCTGACCTCCACCTTGGTGACTGTAACAATAGGAACTATTGTTAAGATTTTAGTTGCAACACAGAGGTTATATGGTTGAACACAGAGGGAGAAAGAACCCAAAAATAAAAGAACATTGGTTTTCTAGCCAACTGGGCCAAACTGAAGAAAACGTATCACAGAACCACGTCTGTCTCGCTGTCAAACTGTCAGCTGTCAAAGGACGGAAGGACGTGCTGCATGCTGGTTGAGCGTGGGTAGGGTAACCCGTCCTCTGAACCACCTCTGGCCCCATCAGACGTCATCTTGGATCTTTTTGTAGCCGCCCTCCACCGAAGCTCAGCCAATCCGAAGTGGACCCGTTACTTCCACAGACCACGTAGGTTGGGCTGTTAATAGAGAGACACACAAATAAAACTGATATCAGGTGGAGACATGGGGGGATCCTCTCGGGAAAAGTAACGTTTTAACATGTTAATGTGGCTCATCCGAGTTTTCTTTTGGCGATCAGGAGTTTTAATCACATAATTCGTATCACTTAATTTCCTTTCCACTACATATGGACCTGCAAATCGACACTGCAGACTACCGCCAGGCAGCGGTAGTAGCACTAAAACTTTGTCATCTGGCTGGAAAACTCTCACCACAGACTGTTTATCAAATCGAGCTTTCATTTTTGACTGAGCCTGTGTTAGATTTTCCTGAGCCAGCTGACAAACGGTGAAGACGCTCACAAAAAGCACTAACATAATCTAAAACATTCGACTCTCTCCGAGGAGAATCGGAAGTCCACCTCTCTCTTAGCACACGTAAAGGACCGCGCACCGTATGACCGAACACAAGATCACAGGGACTAAACCCTAAAGATTCTTGGGGGGTTTCACGTATAGCAAACATGAGCAGGGGCAGACCCTCATCCCACTCTTTCTCAGACTCACTACAGAATTTGCAAAGCATTGATTTTAAGGTTTGGTGGAACCTTTCCAACGCACCCTGAGATTCTGGGTGATAAGCACTCGACGTCACATGTTTTATGTTTAATGTTTAACTCCTTAACAACCTGCGAAAACAGTTTGGACATAAAATTTGTACCGCTGTCTGTTTGGATTTCTCTAGGGAGTCCAAACGTAGAGAAGAACCAAAGGAGTGCTATAACTACTGGTTTGGTTCTTATTGAGCGTAGCAGGATCGCGTGTGGAAAACGCGTAGCTGCACACATGATAGTTAAAATGTACTTATGGCCAGCTTTCGTTTTTGACAAAGGCCCCATGCAATCTAAAATCACCCGTTCAAACGGCTCCCCAAGCACAGGAATTGGTTTTAATGGTGCTGGAGGAACTGGTTGATTTGGTTTTCCTGCAAGCTGGCAGGTGTGGCACGAACGACAATATTTGGCTACATCCGAATTTAAACCGGGCCAAAAGAAATGGCGCAGCACACGAAAATATGTTTTTTTAACACCAAGGTGGCCTGCTAAACAAGAATCATGTGCAATACTTGGGACTTGTGGTCGATATTCTTTGGGCACCACTACCTGATGAACCGCCTGTAATTCATCAGCTTCAGGACTCCACTTCCTCATCAGAACACCATCTTCAAAGAAGAACACAGGAAACGTGCTTACACCAGCTAATGCAGAAGACAAACAAGTTGTTAATGTTGTATTATTCCTTTGGGCAGTTATTAACATCTCACGGGTCACATTTAATGTTAACTCAGCATCACTGGGGAATAAACACAGTTCATTTTTACTTTTTATCTCGTTTTCAGATTTTACAAGATTTTCAAAAATGTTGGATTTCACATTTTCATCAGCAGTAGTCATGAACGAAGCAGACAAATCTACAACGTCACAAAGTTTACGAGCCTGTGCGTGCGTAACGATGCACACAGGGAACAGGGATGGCACAGAGGGGTCAGGAGGAGTGGCCACGGACGAGACGGGGATCGGATCATCGGCAACCACTGGGGAGGGAAACACATTTCCTCCAGCTAAATCATTCCCTGGGATAAACGAAACGCCACTAACGTGTGTCAAACACACGGCCACTTTGACAGGTCCTGACACTAATGGTGACTGCAGAAGCACCATGTGCAGTGGGACTCTCATCACAGTCATCCCGATGCCCCACATTAACACATCAGCATCACACAAAGTTTCATCCGACAGGGGTAGGACGTCACATAACATTACGGACTGATAGGCAGCCGTATCCCGTAGGATTTTAATAGGTGCCTTTTCTTTTTCTTCACCGGTCACAGAAACAAAGCCCTACGAAACAAAAGGCTCAAAACGAGAATCCACGTCTGAAATTACAGCCTTCGGAGGCGCAGAAAATAACTCAGGTGAAGACACAGTCTTCATCAAACACACAACCGTGTGTTTACTTGGTTTGGACTGTTCTTTCTTTCTTAAACTCGGACACACAGCAATCAAGTGACCTGGCTCTTTGCAGTAACAACACTCACGGCTGTCATGCGCACCCGTGGGAACAGTTTTACGAGCGAGCTTCGGTGACCTATTTCTATTTGTCAGTTCAAACACATTACTTGGACAACGCGACGATTGCATAGGAAACACACTCTTATGTGTCAAAATAAATTCATCCGCTAACACAGCAGCTTTTGTAACAGCGCATCAAATAAATCACGATGCGCTCAGGCAAACACTTTTTAAATTCTTCAATCAACATTAACTCACGCATTTCCTCCAAGGAGTTAACATTACATGCTTGACACCACTTGTCAAACAACACGCTTTTCTCACGGCAAAATTTCACTTACTTCTGATTGGTATTTTTTTCTCTATTCCTAAACCTCTGTCTATAAGCTTCAGGGACAAGCTCATAGGCACACAGCACAGCTTTCTTTAACATGTCATAATCTAAACTCTGCTCAATAGACAAACTGGCACAGACATCCTGCACTTTCTCCACTAGTTTGCACTGCAGTAGTAGCGACCAAAATTCTGTGGGCCAATTTAGCGCAGCAGCTATTTGCTCAAAAGCACAAAAATAAGAGTCGACCTCCGACTCACGAAACTGAGGAACTAAGGCAATGTGCTTACTCTGTCAAAGCCAGCCGCGGAAGCAGGCACACTGTGACTGGGGACGGACGTGCCGGGAGGAGGGCTCCGCTCCAGTTCCAGGACGCGGAGACGAAGATGTATTGTCTGCACCACCAACTCACGGTTTCTCCCCTCTGCCTCTCTGATTGCTAGGGTTAGGTGGAGATTCTGCAGTCATGCCTGTCAGAGAACCAGTGGCCAATTTGCGATCTCCATCAAGGACTCCACTGGCACCCTGCGGCTCCAATGCGTCTTTCTGAAGTGCTCCGGCCTCACTCTCACCACCTCTAGCATGCAGCACACCGACGTCCACCAGCTGTCGACCCAGCACTCTCTGCATCTCTGCTTTGCGGACATTAGCAGACACATTTAATCTGAAATGATTTGCAATCATTAACAACTCCTTTTTTTTACACTTCTCAAAGGTATCCCAAGAAGGATTATCACTAAAATCTTCTACAGAAAAATGTGCCATCTCCCACCTTTTTTCCTCCCACACAAAATACACCAATCAGAGAAAAATATACACAGCAAAACTACTGTCTCAGAAATCGTGAAAAAAAACTAATTTCATTGGACAAGCCCCCAATTCATGTTAAGCTCAGCCTAGGAGCCACTGAACGGCACATGAACACATCATCCTACACCAGCTTCAGGCAGCACAACAACACACATTTACAAAATCAGGGCTATTTATTTAAGCCACATCAGAATAACAATAATTACCAAACTGGGTTACGCAACTGGGTTACGCAGCGCACAACACAGAAACACAGGTAGAACACAAACAAAACTGACATACGACAACAGTCGTAACAACCCACAAAGACTGTGAGTGGAACTGGACTGAACAGCATGAGGAAGCATTTCTGAAACTGAAAGAAACCATTGCGAATGCCTCTGTGGTAAAGTATTACAGCCCAGAGGAGGAACTGACAGTACAGTGTGATGCGTAGGACACAGGTTTGGGTGCAGCACTCATGGAGAAGGGTAAGCCTGTCACATTTGTAAGCAGAGCACTAACACCAACAGAGCGAGGGTACGCTCAAATTGAGAAGGAATTTTAAGCAATGGTTTTCAGCATGGAAACATTCCACCAGTAAACATATGGTTGCAAAGTTACGCTACAAAGTGATCATAAACCATTAGAGATCATTATGAGAAAACCACTTCTGAGTGCTCCTAAAAAGTACAATTTAGATGTGGTATATGTACCAGGAAAAGAAAGGCTGCTAGCAGACACCCTGAGTAGGGCTTATCTTCTCGAATGTTCAACATACGGTTCAGTGGAAGCTGAATTAGAGACTGTTAACATGATACAACACTTGCCTATTTCAGAAGACAGGCTCAGTGCAATACGCTTTGCAACAAAAGAAGATAAAACACTTCAGACCCACAAAAAACAGTGCTGAGGGAAATGAGACCATCACCAAAGAGACATCATTAAACATCTACACTCCTCTCATCTTGGTGTTGAAGGTTGTCTACGTCGGGCTCAAGAGTGTGTCTACTGGCTGGGCATGAACGATCACATCAAAACCCATGTGGCCAAGTGTGATATCTGCAGGTCACTGGATTCCAAACAGCAGAAAGAGACTCTACTCGCACGCAAAATTCCAAACAGACCATGGGAAAAAGTGGGCACAGATGTGTTTTCATTTAACAACAAAGAATATCTTGTTACAGTGGATTATTATTTAAATTTCTAGGAAATGGTTTATTTATCTGATACAAAGTCCACTACAGTAATAAAGAAACTAAAAGCCCACTTTGCCCGTCAAGGTATTCCTGTTGTGGTCATCTCAGATGATGGACCACAATTCTCTTCATATGAGTTCCAAAGATTCAGCAGGCCGTGGGAATTTCAACACAAGACCTCCTCCTTGGACTACCCACAGAGCAACGGGAAGGTTGAGTCGGCCGTGAAGACGGCTAAGAGACTGATGATTAAAGCTAAAGCTGCTGGTCAGGACCCGTATCTTGCAATCCTGGACCATTGCAACACACCAACACAGGGCCTGGAGACCAGTCCAGTGCAGAGGTTACTCAGCCGCCGCACCAGAACACTTCTTCCCACTAAACCAAGGCTTCTCAACCCAAAAGTCACACGAGTACATCAGGACCTGAAAAACAAACAACATCGCCAATGTGCTTACTACGACAGGTCAGCCAGAGATCTTCAAACACTTGATACAGGGGACTTTGTTAGAAGCCACTGGATCACCACACTGTCTGGAAAGCAGGCAGGATACAACGACAGATTGATTCAAGATCCTATGAGGTCCAGCTGGACTCAGGTGGTGTCATAAGGAGGAATCAGAGACACTTGAGACGCACTCAAGGTACAAACCTGGATGATCAGATCGGAGATCCTCCTGACCCCCATCAGTCTGAACCAGGTCCTCCACATGCTGTCTCTGAAAAAGCTGCAGTAGCTGAGCCTAGCGACTTACCAGTCACCAATAGATCTAGTCATACAGTAATGAGACCAAAATGCCATGAAGAAAAGAAAAGAGGGAAAATGTGTGTGAAATAAATATAGAGTTCATGTTGGGTGCTATAATGACAAAGTTTATGTGACAGTAATAAATGGAGTGTTTGAATAAAGTGTTTGTTATGCTAAGGTTTTGAGATAAATCCCCTTAAGTTTGAGAATTTTTTTCGTTCATTCACATGATGCCTCGTTACAGAAAACGAGAAGTAGGTTAGAATTTCAGTTCTGCAAACAGAAAGGGGCAATTTGAGTTTATTACAGTTAAATGTTGAATGATTGAGTTGTATATATGTATATTTTACAATATGTGAAACATCTAACTTTTCAAAAGAGAAAAGATGTAACAATAGGAACTATTGTTAAGTTATTAGTAGTTAGACATGGTGAAGGATTTCAAAATGGCAAACAGCAACAAGGACCGGGAGGAGGAGATCTACGACCAAGTGGTGGATCTAACCGAGTACGCCAAAACCGCCTTTTTGGGAAGAACTCTGGTCTAGTGGCAGAGAAATACTCTGTGGCCACACAGATCGCCATAGGAGGAGCCAGTGGATGGTGTGCAGGTTACCTGATCCAGTAGGTAGGGAAAGTGGCTGCCACAACTGTAGGCGGAGGTCTCCTCCTGCTGTAGATAGCCAACAACAGCGGCTACATTCAAGTGGACTGGAAGAGAGTGGAGAAGGACGTAAGCAAAGCCAAGAAGCAGCTGAAGAAGGGAACGAACCAAGCTGTACCAGAGTTCAACACGTTAATTAAAGGACAGTGTTACATTTTTCAATAATGAACTATTTAAATTTTATGACTAAGTGCTGATTGATGTTAAATGTTGTTGTCTTTCATGCTATCATTTACCAGTTGTTTCAGCCTCCCCTGCAGGGTTATTGGTTTCATACTGGTTTGATAGGCAGGGTTTGCCTCAAATGTAAAGAAATGCAAATAACACACATTTAAGTGGTTGCTCTTTGGTGTGAATACATTATTTGCCCTAATAAAGAAACCAGAATAAATTGTTTCTCTATTAAATAAAATAAAAAGATGTTAGTGACAACACGGAGGTTATATGGGTGAAAGCGGTTGGTTACAGCCCAGTTATGTACCTGTGTGCAAGTTCTGATTAAAACTTGAATATCCAGTCGGGTTTAACAGATATTCTGTGGTCTTTTGTATATTAAGAGCAGAATATAACAGTGACGGCAAGATCTACCCAATGAAGTGTACAAAAAAAAAAAAAAATGATTTTACTTCCACTTTCACGCTTTTTTATTGAGGCTAACTTTATTTGAATTACATGAAATGCTTTAGTCCAACATTCAAAAATAATGAACCCAAAATGCTATCTGTAACTAGTATATTAAACTGGCCGTATCATTTGATCCTATTGGTCAATTTAATGTGCCTGTTACGCTGAAAAAATACAAGGACTGGATAGACAGAAATATTAAAGTGTTACTAAGTAACTTTTTCACCCTAATAAATCCTTCTCGTAGTCCCTCTGAGGGTATTACAAGTGTTTATGGGGAGATTGGGGGGGTTTTCATCTCCCCCTGCTGTCTCTGGCCAGAAAACAGCACTTGCAACTTTTCTGCCTCCGTCCCGGTGGCAGACGTACTGCTTTACAGGAGCCCAATACAAACTAATGCTAGATTATGACCAGCCCCGTGGCTGCACACAGTTGTCTACAAATTAATTTTTCTCAAACTTATTGTAACCCAGGTTAAGTGTTTATCAAAGTGAAAGTATGTTATAAATAGTAATAAAAAAGAAATAAATAAATTTGAAAAAAGAATTATTAAATGGGTAAAATATGATAAAATGTTTTAAAACGTTTTTCATATTTTATTTATTTATAAGAATTTGTTAAAAGTTTAAAACTGTTAATTCGTGGGTTATTTGTTCAGTCTACTTTAATAATAATAATAATTTTAAAAAAAAGTGTATTTTCTTATTAAGCACGCAGCTGCGTGACCCATGTGACTAGCATCAGCCAACCGGATTGTTTCCCGGAAATGTACCTGCTAGGCGAGGGAGACATGCACGGAGCTGCTGTTGCTGCATAAAAAAGAGAAAAGGAGACTAGGCAGAAACATACACGGAGCTTCTGCAGATTAGAGAGCAGTGAGAACGCATACAGGCGGTGCTGCTGCGGGGAAGGAAGAAAGGAGAGCAGAAAACAAGTCTAAAAGTTGTTGGATAAGTATTTTTGCTTTCCAACCTGTTCCAGTGCGGAGATTGGTACCGTGATAAACGGGACTTGGCCATTTAGTGTGGGTTGAAAAATATCCAGCTAAAGTGAACTTTGAAGAAGACGTGTTTGAAACAAGATGGCGAGCCGCTCTCGAACCAGCCTTCGAACCACGTGGACCTTCTGAACTGTGCATCTGCCTCGAGTGCTACGCCCTCTGCTGATAGGTGCATGGTTTTCATCTGAACTGGTAGGATTCAACCATACTTCTGCAACACTGCAGAGGATAAAGACTGAACTGAACTGCTAAGTCAGAGTGAAGGGAGAAGAGACTTTTTCTGTGAAATACAGATTTGATTCAGCCTTTTGCTGAATTCTTTTTATTTCTATTTTTTTGTATTTTTATTTTCTAATAATTGTAAAAGGGTATTTTACAATTGTGTTTGTTGTAAACAAACTGTCCAACTTAAAAGGTACCTAAATGTGATTTAAACTAATTAGTTAGCTTATACTTTGAAACACTTGAATATAAAAATAACTTGAATAGAAAATTAATTAAAAGGTTGCAACCAGTAAAACTAAAAATAGATCTGAAACTGAATTAAACACAAAAAGGGTTTAACAAAAAGGGATTCACACAAAGTTGTGATTTTTCTATTGTATATTTTATGTTTTATGTTGTCAATGTTGTATGTCCTTATTCTTATTTTATTTTTCTAATACAAGCCGGCTATTTAAACTTATCCTCTGGTCTGTGGTCTTTTACTTACATATCTGTAGTGTTAAGCTGTGAATTTCTCCAGCAGTCGTACCTTACCAAATTCTTCTGGTCCATTCTTGTGTGATACACTATTAGATGATCTTACCCTGTAATTACCCCACTAGGGCGTTACAGAATTGGCGAGCCAGCCAGGAGTTATTCTACGGCTTTTCACGTGTTGTAAGTTGCAACTGAAAACGACTTTTTTGACCCAGACCCCAAAATAAAAAAAAAAACGGCAAAAAAAAAACATGGACATAGTCAACACTGAGAACATAAAAATCCCAAACTCAGTCATTATTAGTGAGTTTACTGATGATGCTCTTGATGCTGAGTTAACTGACTTTTTGACAAAGTATGGGCGTATACTGAGAACCTTAAAAATTGATAATCTGCAGTCTCCATACCACAAACATGCTATTGTGGAGTACGAGAGTGGAGCTGCCCTGGAAGCACTTGAGCCTTTGCTTCCTCATACGCTTCGAAGTCAAACTGAAACATGCCAGATCAGAGCCCTGTCCTCTGAGTACATGGAAACGGTCACTAGTAGCGCCACCAACAGTTTCTTCAACAAACTGCAAGAAATAGCCAGACTGACAGGACAGTCATTTGAAGCAGTTTTAAATGAGCACATTGCAAAATGCAGTCAGTCAATAACAAATGAAACTGAAACCGAACCAGCTGAGACACCAAACATCAATGTTCCACTTGTCACAAAGGGAACCCAAAGTGAAACTGAACAAACGAGTCCACTCAACTTGAATGCTAATCCAACCGAACCAGCCAAGCCAACACCACTTGCTCAATCGACAAACTTTTCTCAGAGTTTCTTAACTCCCTCAGAAGTGCAAAAAGTAGTTGTTGAGCACATAGTCAGAAGTGAAGCCCATCTGTCCAAAGAGTCATACTCTTTCCGCTTGAGGCCATTCTCTGGTAAAATTCCTTGCCCCAGTCATGAGGTAGACTTTGACACATGGCGCAATAGTGTTGAGCTTGTCCTCCAAGATCCAGAATTGTCAGATTTAAAGCGCTCTAGGAAGATTTTGGACAGTCTTGTGCCACCTGCAGCGAATGTAGTCAAACCTTTAGGCCCCAAAGCGCTGCCTTCCGCTTACATTGAGCTGCTTAATTCAGCTTTTGGCACAGTAGAGGATGGCGATGAGCTTTTTGCCAAATTTCTAAACACGCTCCAAGATGTGGGTGAAAAGCCATCCCATTATCTTCACAGATTGCAAACAAATCTCATTAAAGCCCAGAAAAGAGGTGGCGTTTCAGCCAGTGAGACAGACCGACACTTATTGCGTCAGTTCTGTCGTGGGTGTTGGGATAATTCCCTTTTAGCAGACCTTCAGCTAGAAAGAAAGAAAGATTCCCCACCCCCATTTGCAGATCTTCTTCTGCAGTTAAGAGTAGAAGAAGACAAACACATAGCCAAAGAAAGCAGAATGAAAAAGCACTTTGCTGCTACCAAACCCAAAGTTGCTTCACATGCCCTAGCTGCAAACACTGATCTGGACTCTGCAATGCAAATGGATCTAACTACAATGCGTGCGCAAATGACTGAGCTTAAGGATCAGTTCACAAAAATGAAAACTCAAAAAACAGAACCACCAGTCACTTCCCAAAACAAGCTTGTCAAAGAGTTAAAAGCCCAAATCGCTGAACTCCAGAGCCATCTTGCAAGACTAAACCCCCCAAGTGTAAATAAAAAGAAAACTGACACACAAGCCAACAAGACAAATCCCAAACCAAACCAATCGACACCCCCAGTTACTAAAAACAGACCCAAGCCATGGTACTGTTTCCAGTGCGGCGAGGACGGACATATTGTCTCCGCCTGCTCCGACGATCCCAACCCAGCTTTAGTTGCTGAAAAGAGAAAGCAATTAAAGGAAAAACAGTCACTGTGGGATAAACAAAATCGAAACCAGCCTTTAAACTGAAACCAGCTCTCATTACGGGACAAATGAGTGCTTCCAATGAATCGAGTCCCAACCAAAACTCTAACAGATCTAAAAAGCGCTTCTTGCACAACAAATCAGCCACTGCAAAACTACCAAAAGGTTTAGTTGGAGCAAAGTACACTGCTCAAGTACAAATCAATGGTAAAAATTGCAGCTCTCTCCTTGATACTGGGTCTCAAGTGACCACGGTGTCTCAATCCTTCTATGAAAACAATCTCTCAAACCTTGAGATCCACCCGATAAATGAGTTACTTGAGATAGAAGCGGCAAACGGTCAATCTGTTCCTTATTCGGGGTATATTAGTGTTGATATTACCTTTCCAAAAGACTGTTTTAGCTCTGAAATGAGTGTGTCCACATCTATCTTAGTTGTTCCAGACACACGCTCCAACATTCAGTCATCGTTATTAATCGGTACCAACACTCTAGACATCCTTTATGAGAGTTTCGCCCAGACAAATGCTGATCTCCAAGCTCTACCTTATGGTTACAGAGTAGTACTTAGTGTATTACAGCAGAGACAAAAACAGAAAGAAAACAGTAGTCTTGGTCTAGTCAGGTTGTTTGGGAAAGAGCCAGAAATCCTACCAGCAGGTCAGAGTAAAGTCTTAGAAGGGTTACTCCATGTAAACATCAAAACATCAGACAAGTGGGTTGTAGTTGAGTCACCTTCCACATCTTCTCTACCAGGTGGTGTCCTAGTCACACACTGTTTACTTAACCTTCCCGACAAATGTTCGCAAAAGTTTCCAGTTGTGCTGCGTAATGAAAGTCAACATGACATAGTCATTCCTCCAAGGAGTGTCATTGCTGAAATTCACGCAATCCAGGAAGTTGTGTCAGCCAATCAGATCCAAACGTCACAGAAATCAGGTGAATCTGCCCAAGTAAACTTAAACTTTGGAGACTCTCCTGTCCCAAACGAATGGAAAGAACGAATCACACAAAAGCTCAGTGCAATGCCTGAAGTTTTTGCACTACATGACACAGACTTTGGTTGCACAAGTAAAGTAAAGCACCAAATAAAGTTGAGCGATGAGACACCCTTTAAACATAGACCACGCCCAATCAGACCACAAGATCTCGACGCAGTTAGGAGGCACTTGAAGGAACTGAGTGAAGCAGGAATAATCCGCGAGTCAGAAAGCCCCTTTTCGTCACCTATAGTAGTAGTGAGAAAGAAAAACGGCGATGTAAGACTCTGCGTAGATTTTCGCAAACTCAACCTCAACACGATCAAAGATGCCTACGCTCTCCCTAACTTAGAGGAGGCATTCTCTGCCCTCACTGGATCGAAGTGGTTCTCGGTCCTTGACCTTAAGAGTGGCTACTATCAGATTGAGGTTGATGAGGAAGACAAGCACAAAACCGCCTTTGTATGTCCCATGGGTTTCTGGGAATTCAATAGAATGCCCCAGGGTATAACAAACGCTCCCAGCACGTTTCAAAGGCTGATGGAGAAGTGTATGGGGGACATCAATCTTAAGGAAGTCTTGGTCTTTTTAGACGACCTTATAGTGTTTTCCGAAACTCTTGAACAACATGAGACACGCCTTCTCCATGTGCTTGGTCGCCTCCGCGAGTATGGTCTGAAGTTATCGGTCGAAAAATGTCGCTTCTTTCAGACGTCAGTTAGGTACTTGGGGCATATCGTCTCACAGGATGGAGTCAAAACAGACCCCGAAAAAATATCTGCGCTCAAAACATGGCCAAGTCCCAGAAATCTAAAAGAGTTACGTCAGTTTTTAGGTTTCGCAGGGTATTATAGGCGGTTTGTCAAAGATTTCTCTAAAATAGTGAAACCCCTAACAAGCCTTACCGCTGGGTACCCGCCTTTGAGAAAGAGCCACTGTCCTAAGACCGACACTCTCCCCTACTTTGAACCAAAAGCCCCTTTTGGTGATAGGTGGTCTGGAAGTTGCCAGAATGCGTTTGAGACTGTAATAGCGAAACTTACCACAGCTCCGGTGTTAGGTTTTGCTAATCCTAAACTCCCTTACGTATTACACACAGACGCAAGTACAACAGGACTAGGGGCAGCCCTGTATCAAGATCAGGAGGGGGAGATGCGCGTAATAGCTTACGCTAGCAGAGGTCTGTCGAGAAGCGAAACGCGATACCCCGCTCACAAACTTGAGTTTTTAGCCCTTAAATGGGCCGTAACGGAAAAGTTTTGTGACTATCTTTATGGCAGTCCTTTCACAGTCCTAACTGACAGTAATCCTCTAACTTACATTTTAACAACAGCTAAGTTAGACGCGACAAGTTATCGCTGGTTGTCCGCCCTGTCCTCCTTCGAGTTCCAACTTCAGTATAGGGCAGGCAAACAAAACGTAGACGCAGACGGCTTGTCTCGTCGTCCCCATCCAGAACCAGTAAATGACTTAGTCTCTCTGAAAGAACAGGAAAGAATCAGTCAGTTTGTCAACCATCACTTACCTGGCACCAATCCGTTCATTCAGGTCACTTCAGATACTGTCAATGCAATCTGTGAGAGACACCTAATACTCCATCCTTTTGACTCTGATAACCGTGCTCTTCCTTGTCCTCTCGTAACATCCTGTTCGATGTCTGCCCAAGCTGTTCCAGACAGTTTTGATCATTGTTATGGTTTCCCAGTCATCCAAAGTATTTCTGAGGAAGAACTCAAACAAAGTCAAAGAAATGACCCAGCCATAAATGTAATCATACACCAACTTGAAACAGGTGAAACTTCTCCTCCTACAGTCCGCAAAGAAATTCCAGAACTGTCCATCCTTCTGCGTGAACTAAACAAACTTGAGTTTCAGAATGGGATTCTTTATAGAAAAAGAAAAGTTGGTGAAAACACTCAATGGCAACTCGTTCTTCCTGAAAGTCTCAGAGAAATGGTGTTAAAAACGCTTCACGATGACATGGGTCATCTCGGAACAGAACGGACTCTCGACCTTGCAAGAACCAGGTTTTTCTGGCCAAAAATGGCATTTGATATCGAACAGAAAATCAAGACCTGTCAAAGGTGTGTTTGCAGAAAAACACTGCCAGAGAAGGCAGCGCCCCTTGTAAACATTCAAGTCACCAGACCCCTAGAATTGCTATGCATTGACTTTCTGAGCATTGAACCTGACCGTAGCAATACTAAAGATGTCTTGGTAATGACAGACTTCTTTACGAAGTATGCAATTGCCACTCCCACTCCAAACCAAAAGGCTAAAACGGTAGCAAAAGCTTTGTGGGAAAACTTCATTATTCACTACGGATTTCCTGAAAAGATTCATAGTGATCAAGGCGCAGACTTTGAATCAAAAACTATAAAAGAGCTTTGCGACCTTGCAGGGATTCAGAAGGTCCGAACGTCCCCTTATCATCCCAGGGGAAACCCTGTTGAAAGATTTAATAGGACACTTTTAAACATGCTTGGTACTCTTAGGGATGAGGATAAGACGCATTGGCGCGACTACGTCAAACCGCTTGTACACGCGTATAACTGTACCAAACATGATAGCACAGGGTATACGCCGTACGAGTTAATGTTTGGTAGGCAGCCTAGACTACCCATTGACCTTGCTTTCAATGTCCCTTTAAATCAGCGTGAGCAACAATCCCACTCGCAGTATGTTAAAGCACTGAAAACTCACCTCCAAGAAAGTTATCAGTTGGCTACCAAAAGTGCTGCAAAAGCTGCTGAAAGAAACAAAGTGAGATATGACAAACATGTTACTGAATCTGCTCTCGATGTTGGCGATCGTGTGCTTGTGAAAAATGTCAGGCTCAGAGGTAAAAACAAATTGGCTGACAAGTGGGAGTCCACTGTTCATGTTGTCATAAGTCAAAAGGACAACTTACCTGTGTATACAGTTAAGCCTGAACAAAAAATTGGTCCCACTCGTACTCTTCATAGAGACCTCTTGTTGCCCTGTGGTTTCTTGCCAACTTTGCCTGAGCTTTCACCTGTAGTAAAAGAAAAACCCCGCAGGCCTAGCACACGCCAACATCCTGCACATGATTCTGAACATGAGTTTGAATACGA
Organism: Gouania willdenowi; assembly: GCF_900634775.1. Taxonomy (NCBI): domain Eukaryota; kingdom Metazoa; phylum Chordata; class Actinopteri; order Blenniiformes; family Gobiesocidae; genus Gouania; species Gouania willdenowi. The sequence continues at coordinate 24,480,679 of NC_041062.1, forward strand.
CTCCGAGGAAAGTGATAGCTACCCACTGTATTTCCCCCCAAGTCCTCTCGAGGAAATCTCAAGGACAGTTGAGGAATACATAGTAGTCCATCCTCCCAAATATGGCCAAAGTCCTACTGTTGAGCAAAACGCATCTGATAACTCAGTTCCAAATATTGAGGAAATTCCTGAAAATGCTCCAGAGGATGTGAATGAACCTGAACCTGAACATGACAACCTACCTGATTATGACAAAACACCTGAAAATGACAAAAACACCGATAGTGGACACTTAACAGATTATGGAGACAAAACTGAAAGTGAAATGGAAAACTTGCCTGAACCTGAAATGAAAGGAGTAAATGCAAAGGAAACAACAAAAGATGAAGTAATCATAAATATTGACAATAGAAATGGTACAAATGATCCTGACACAGAGCAAAATGTCAGAAGATCTCTGAGAGAAAGAAAAACACCCAAACAGTTAACCTACCCGCAGTTGGGTAATCCTCTTGTTACTATAATTCAGTCTCTTTTTCAAAGCCTGAGTGAAGCTGTCACAGATTCTATTGAACTGCATGAAGTGAAAGTAGTCTGAACTATGCATTATGCAAAGGGACTTGCATAGAGTTAAGAGGGGAGGGTGTAACCCAGGTTAAGTGTTTATCAAAGTGAAAGTATGTTATAAATAGTAATAAAAAAGAAATAAATAAATTTGAAAAAAGAATTATTAAATGGGTAAAATATGATAAAATGTTTTAAAACGTTTTTCATATTTTATTTATTTATAAGAATTTGTTAAAAGTTTAAAACTGTTAATTCGTGGGTTATTTGTTCAGTCTACTTTAATAATAATAATAATTTTAAAAAAAAGTGTATTTTCTTATTAAGCACGCAGCTGCGTGACCCATGTGACTAGCATCAGCCAACCGGATTGTTTCCCGGAAATGTACCTGCTAGGCGAGGGAGACATGCACGGAGCTGCTGTTGCTGCATAAAAAAGAGAAAAGGAGACTAGGCAGAAACATACACGGAGCTTCTGCAGATTAGAGAGCAGTGAGAACGCATACAGGCGGTGCTGCTGCGGGGAAGGAAGAAAGGAGAGCAGAAAACAAGTCTAAAAGTTGTTGGATAAGTATTTTTGCTTTCCAACCTGTTCCAGTGCGGAGATTGGTACCGTGATAAACGGGACTTGGTGAGTGAGAGGAATGTATTTATTTTTTTTATTTCATGTAAATGTAAAGCTATGGTAGCGTATTTATGTTGTTTTGGTAAAATGTGAAGGTGTAAAGTGCATTTAAAAGCTAAATGAAGGCACAAACTCTGTTCGCTGTTCCGTCTTTCTGCTCGTGTCCGCCATTACGTGATGGCGGTGCTGCTTCAAAAAAGCAACATTTATGGACAGAAATGCACATTATCGTTGTTTTAGAGCTACCCAGTGTTTTTATTTCATGTATTCATACCCATTTTATGTTGTGTATGATAGGCCATTTAGTGTGGGTTGAAAAATATCCAGCTAAAGTGAACTTTGAAGAAGACGTGTTTGAAACAAGATGGCGAGCCGCTCTCGAACCAGCCTTCGAACCACGTGGACCTTCTGAACTGTGCATCTGCCTCGAGTGCTACGCCCTCTGCTGATAGGTGCATGGTTTTCATCTGAACTGGTAGGATTCAACCATACTTCTGCAACACTGCAGAGGATAAAGACTGAACTGAACTGCTAAGTCAGAGTGAAGGGAGAAGAGACTTTTTCTGTGAAATACAGATTTGATTCAGCCTTTTGCTGAATTCTTTTTATTTCTATTTTTTTGTATTTTTATTTTCTAATAATTGTAAAAGGGTATTTTACAATTGTGTTTGTTGTAAACAAACTGTCCAACTTAAAAGGTACCTAAATGTGATTTAAACTAATTAGTTAGCTTATACTTTGAAACACTTGAATATAAAAATAACTTGAATAGAAAATTAATTAAAAGGTTGCAACCAGTAAAACTAAAAATAGATCTGAAACTGAATTAAACACAAAAAGGGTTTAACAAAAGGGATTCACACAAAGTTGTGATTTTTCTATTGTATATTTTATGTTTTATGTTGTCAATGTTGTATGTCCTTATTCTTATTTTATTTTTCTAATACAAGCCGGCTATTTAAACTTATCCTCTGGTCTGTGGTCTTTTACTTACATTTCTGTAGTGTTAAGCTGTGAATTTCTCCAGCAGTCGTACCTTACCAAATTCTTCTGGTCCATTCTTGTGTGATACACTATTAGATGATCTTACCCTGTAATTACCCCACTAGGGCGTTACATTATATCATGGCGGAGCCAGCAAAAAAAAGGGAGAGAAAACCTTTGTCTGAGGAACGGAGCAACGCCATCAGTAAAAGCGCAACAGCAATCACACACACTGTCGTTGAGGCGCCGCGATGACAGTGTGTGTGATTGCGCAGCAGGCACGCACACACACTCGCAACCCAGCGCTCCATCAGGCAGCACACACACAAATATCCATCTTCTTCCATCCATTTTCAATCAATCAATCAATCAATCAATCAATCAATCTTTATTTGTATAGCGCCAAATCATAACCAATGGTATCTCAAGGCACTTTACAGTAGAGCAGTCTTAAGGACGGACTCTTCATTTTATGGATACACACATATGCATATATACGTATATACACATACATATGTATCCCACACCCAACATGAATTCATCATGGCGGCAAGGAAAACCTTCTGTTAAGCAGCAGGAACCTTGTGTGGATCCCATTCCTATGATGAACAGCCATCCACGTTATGCTGTGTTGGGTGTGTGCAGAGAAAAGGGTGGAGACAGAGCCGCTGAGTCTCTGTAACTCCACACTGAGGATCCCACGGACCTGCAAGACGAAAGCCAGAAGGAGTACAGGAGCAAATACACAAGGGAAGAAGCAGACATAGAGGGAGTGTTTGAAAGAGGAATGGGACCCTCTCCGGTCCCTCTCTAACCTAAATGACCTCTCTCTTAACGCCCTCTCCAACCTCTCTCCAACCGAGCATGCCAGACCCCCCCCCCCCCCGGCAGTCTATGCCTATTGCATCTTAATTATGAGCTATGAGCTGGTTCCTAACTAAAAGCTTTATCAAAGAGGAATGTTTTGAGCCTAACCTTAAAGGTAGAGAGGGTGTCTGCCCCCCGAACCGTGGTTGGTAGATGGTTCCAGAGAAGTGGGGCCTGATAACTGAAAGCTCTTCCTCCTATACTACTTTTAGAGATGAATGGAACAACGAGTAGTCCAGCATTTTGAGAGCGTAGTGTTCTGGGGGGATTGTATGGCACTACAAGCTCCTTGAGATAGACTGGTGCCTGTCCATTTAGGGCTTTATAAGTGAGAAGAAGAATCTTGAATTCTATTCTATATTTTATGGGAAGCCAATGCAGAGAGGCTAATACAGGAGTAATGTGATCTCTTCTCCTAGTTTTAGTCAGTACACGTGCTGCAGCATTTTGAACCAGCTGAAGTGTCTTAAGCGACTTGCTCGGGCAGCCTGCTAAAAGAGAATTACAATAATCCAGTCTAGAGGTAACAAAAGCATGGACTAGTTTTTCGGCGTCGCCCTGAGACAGGATAGATCTGATTTTAGCAATGTTACGGAGATGAAAGAAGGCAGTTCTTGAAGTTTGTTTTATGTGAGAGTTGAAGGATAAATCCTGATCAAATAGAACCCCAAGGTTCTAACAGTTGTGCTTCGTGCCAGAGTAATGCCATCTAGGGCAGTTAGGCTAGCATAGGTTTCTCTAAGGTGTCGTGGGCCCAGTACAATGACCTCAGTCTTGTCTGAGTTGAGAAGAAGAAATTTTGGTCCATCCAGGCCCTAATGTCCTTTAGACAGGCCTCAAGTTTAGATAGCTGATTTGTCTCACCTGGCTTCATTGATACATACAGTTGGGTATCATCAGCATAGCAGTGAAAGTTAACAGAGTATTTTCTCATAACATTACCAAGGGGGATCATATAGATACAGAAGAGGATTGGACCTAGCACAGAGCCCTGAGGAACCCCGTAGCTTACTTTAGTGTACACAGAAGACTTATTATTCACGTGTACAAACTGGTACCTATCAGATAGGTAGGACTTAAACCAGTTTAGGGCAGTCCCTGTGATTCCAAGTAATTTCTCTAATCTCTCTAGTAGAATATAGTGATCTATAGTGTCAAAAGCTGCACTAAGATCTAATAAAACCAGCACTGAGAGTCGTCCTTCATCTGAAGCCCAGAGTAGATCATTAGTTACTTTAACTAAAGCAGTCTCTGTGCTGTGTTGAGCTCTAAAGCCTGACTGGAAGTCCTCGAACAGGCTGTTGTTTTGAAGAAATTCACAGAGCTGAGCTGCCACAACTTTCTCAAGAATCTTTGAAATAAAAGGAAGATTAGATATAGGCCTGTAGTTTGCTAAAGTGCTGGAATCAAGAGTAGGTTTTTTGAGAAGGGGTTTGATTACAGCTACTTTAAAGGACTGTGGCACGTAGCCTATTGATAGGGATATATTTATTGTCTCCAGCAAAGATGGGCAGACCAGGGGAATAACTTCTTTAAACAGCTTAGTTGGGATCGGATCTGAAAGGCAGGTCGATGGTTTGGAGGATGAAATAATAGAGTTAAGTTCCTGAAGTCCTATATGTGTGAAACAGTTTAGGTTAGGCCTATTTACATTTAATGGTACAGCAGGCCCAGGTGAAGGCAGGGAGTGGCTAATTTTATCTCTAATCTTATGAATTTTATCGTTAAAAAATGTCATAAAGTCCTCACAGCTGAGGGCTAGAGGAATCATGGGCTCAATAGAGCTCTGACTTTGTGTTAGCCTGGCTACAGTGCTGAAAAGGTACCTCGGATTATTTTTATTTTCTTCAATTAGTGAGGAGTAGTATGTAGATCGACTATGTCGTAAGGCTGTCATGTATTTACTATGGCTTTCTTGCCAAAGTATTCGTGACTCCTCTGTTTTATTGGAGCGCCACATTCTCTCTAATTTACGGGTTGTTTGTTTGAGTGTGTGAGTTTCAGAGCTAAACCACGGAGCTTTCCTCTGACGTTTAATAGTTTTTTCCCTCAATGGGGCAATTGAGTCCAAGGTGGATTTTAGTAGACTAGTAGAGCTATCGACAAGCAGATCCAGTTGAGAGGGGTTATAATTAATATCATAGTTATTTATTGGATGGTGCACTGAGTGTAAGGCAGCAGGAATGGCCTCTTTAAATTTAGCCACAGCACTATTGGACAGATTTCTACTCGTAACTATTTTATTGCACAGTGCGAGATCCTCTAGGATAATGTTAAAAGATATTAAAAAGTGATCTGATAGCAGAGGATTTCAGGGTAGACTTTTAGTTCATTAATATCAAGGCCATATGTTAGAACAAGATCAAGAGTATGATTTAAACGATGAGTAGCTTCATTAATAGTTTGAAAAAAGCCAACTGAGTCTATTAGGGACATAAAGGCTGAGCTCAGGCTATCACTATCTTTGTCCACATGGATATTAAAATCTCCTACTATCAGTATTTTATCAGAACTGAGGACTAAGTTTGATATAAACTCAGAGAATTCTGATAGAAATTCAGAATAAGGGCCTGGAGGACGGTAAATTATCACAAATAAGACTGGCTGGCAGGTTTTTGATTCGATATGAGATAAATTTAGAACCAGGCTTTCAAAGGAAGTGTAACTGGCCTTTGGTTTAGGATAGATTAGGAGAGAGGAATGATAAATAGCTGCTACACCACCTCCACGGCCTATGTCTCGTGGCATATGAGTATTTAAATGACTGGGAGGAGTGGCTTCATTTAAACTAACATATTCATCTTGATACAGCCATGTTTCAGTTAAACAGAATAAATCAAAGTTATTTTCTGAGATAAGGTCATTTACTAGTAGAGATTTGGATCTCAGTGATCTAATATTTAATAGAGCACATCTAATGGTTTTATGTTTGGTGTTTCTAGATTTGAGATTTTAATTTTTTTCAGATTTTTATAATTGATAGCTCTTTTATTTGATTTTATGTTAAAATCATTGTGAAATATGGGTCGAGGGACAGACACCGTCTCCATAAAATAATGTTCATCACCATCACAACAGTTGTCATGGCGATGAACACAGCTATCATAATAGCAATGGGAGGGAAACTGTCCTAAGGCAAGCGCAGAGGGGCGTGGAGGACTCCCCCTCTGTAACATGGTCTCATTCATGAGATGTCATAAATGTGCCATGTTTCTGATAGTAGAGATGCTCCTCCAAAGTAGGATGGAGAAGCTTCTTGCTTCTCTCGACGAGGTCAGTCGCACTCTCTGTTTCTCCCTCCCTTCCGTCTTATCTCTCTCCTAGCTGCTGCTTTGTCAGGTCTTGTGAAACTAACAAGAGCCTCTCTCTGCAACTCATCCAAAACCGGAATAATGGAATTAATTAGTTGGTCTCTCAGTGCTATCGATCAGATTTTTTCGACGCAAAGAACCGGGGGTGGTGACCCCGCATGTCCAAGCGGGACGTTTGCGGCTGGATACACACTTGACCCTTGAACAAGTGGCGAGTTGTGTGTCTGTCCATCCTTTCCGTGGAAGACGTGGAGGACATCTACATGATTGGAATAATGATAGTAGGCATGCTGCTGATCGGAGCTGGTGGCTTCCTAATCTATCGAAAAGTCCGTACTACGCTGGCGACGTTTTGGAAAAGCTGCCAGTGATTTCTGAAGGATGTAGCAGGGCTCTGAACACTCAGACTCATGTGTTGATCGATATCAAAAGCAAGCAAGAGCTGCTTTTGGATCGTCTACGCGTTATGGATAACAACTGGGAGAAGTTCGAGACCCGGCTTGGAAGTGGAAACTAGGCCAATCATTGGATTACAGCAGAGAGACCCAGGACAGAAGGCTATTGGAAATTAACATAGCCTGTATCAAATCACATTGCTTATCTTCCTTTCGGCTCCCCAGCTGCCAAGGCTAAAGCCAAGGTTGTCTCAACTCTTATCACCAGGAAGTTTCTGCAGACGGCGGCTCTTACCCCCACTCCCTCCCCCCGCTCCTTCCCTACATTCCTCCTGGAACTGTTGATGCTGAACTTTTCCACACGTCAATCTGGTTGTCAGTAATGCAGCTACAGGTCTTCAACTTCAAATGCCTCGTCGGCCATCTTTCCCCACCTCCCATCCGCAGCTGCATGGAGGCGTGGTTGCAGCGCCGACTGGCAGCACGCCCATGTCCCCAAACGGCTGGACTCCTGTTGTTCTTCCCACCTGACCCCCTCCCCCAGCCAACCTCCCACCCAACCCTTCCTACATGCCTTGTCTCGAGTTGTTTGACTGTGTCATGCTACATTTATGTTTGCAGAGGCGGTTTTTTTCCTGGTTTCACACTGTTTTCTCTGTTTAGGGAAATCAGTTTCAAACTGGCAGTTTTTTTCCCCTCACCCCTCCTCTCCTCCTGTTATTGATCCCTTTTTTTTCACCTAAATATGTGGGCGCCGCAAATGGCTGCTCCGGTGTGTTGATGTGTCTCCTTTCACTGCAACTACCTAGTCAAATTCCTCGTATTGTTCTAAACTGTACCTGGTCAATAAAGCTCTTCTGATTCTGATTCTGATTCTGATCTCTTCCTATCAGGTTCGGTTTTCCCCAGAAGGATCTCCAATTATCAATGAAGCCCACCTCGTTTTCTGGACACCACCTCGATAGCCAGCGGTTAAATGATGACATGCGGCTATACATGTCATCACTGGTCAGATTTGGTAAAGGACCAGAGAAAATTACGGAGTCCGACATTGTTTTAGCATAAGCACAAACTGATTCAATGTTCACTTTGGTTGCTTCCGACTGACGACGTCGGGAGTCATTAGTGCCGACATGGAGGACTATCCTATCAAACTTATGATTACTCTTTGCCAGCAACTTTAGATTTGATTCTATGTCGCCCGCTCTGGCCCCTGGGATGCACCTCACAATGCCCGCTGACTTCGCTAGCTTCACGTTTCTCACTATGGAGTCGCCAATTATCAGAGTTTGTTCCCCGGTGAGTGTGTTGTCCTCACGGAGGGGGGAGAACCTGTTTGAGACGTGAACATGGTGGTGTCCCGAGCGGCTTTTTGACCTTCGACTATGCTTACCACGGACAGTAACCCACTCATTGCTGGCCGGGGGGGAGGCTAAGCTAGAGCTAGCACGGTCCGCACCGGCTAGGTCCTGCTTGCTAGCTTCGGTTTTGGTATCAGGGGTGCGGAACCGCTTCTCCAGATTGTTGATCCTTGCCTCCATATCTAACAGTACGCTACACTTTATGCAACTACCATTGTCCCTAAAGGAGGATGAGGAGTAACTAAACATCTGACACACCGGGCAGGAGAGCGGAGGGGAGGAGAGAGAAGCCATAGGTGCTAAATTTAAGCTAAGCTAAGCTAAGGACAAAAAAGGTTTAAAGGAGATTGTAACTGCCTATAAGAGGCGAGATTCTTTTTACTTAACCTTCGTACGTTTAACTGTACGGTAAAAAATTAAAACAAGTGTTTTCAAGGCCTAAAATATCAATGACAACAAGTTTTGATTAGAGTTAGCAGAACACAGTAGTAGAGCGCTGCAAGCAGCGGTAGAGCGTAAACAGGAATGATCGATACGTCACCACGTCAGGCCATTTTGTCAGCACACAAACAAAACACATCATACACATTTCCACACTTCCTTCTGTATTACTCCCACATCATTCATTGATTTTACTTGTCTCTCAGTGACGTACCCAAAAGGGACCTTTAGGGGAAGCGCTAAGTGCAAGTTACTTAGTTCTGCTTTAATCAGCCATAATGTAAATGTTTTATTTTTTTAAATTTTTTGTTTTTTTATTTTTTGCAATCATTATACTTTTGCTATGTTTCATTTGTGTTCCGGTGGAATTGGTTCAGGCATCTAAACGGGCAGCTATTGTTTTTTACACCGTTGCGTTCGGCCGCTAAGGGGTCCTGTCACCATTGATTTCCACTGGATGCGTAACTGCTACGAAACAGCAACGCACCACGTGCAAATCTGCTCCAGCACAGCACTGTAACTGCTGAGTCATGCTGTTGTCCTCTGCAGCAAATACGCAGCACTTCTATTTTTGCTGGACACTGGAGCTGGTGCAGCAGGAAGTTAACAAAAATACGTCCGTGCAAGACAGGAAGTAGTACACAGATAGAGAACAAAATATCCGGATTATTTTCAAAATAAAATGCTACGAGTTCAAGGGGGAAAACTCCGATCTTTTGGGACCTCCAACGGGCCCTTATCAAACTCTATCCGAAAACCGAGCCCATATTCGGACGCTGATACCACATTCCGAAAATGTTTCAGCTCTAGTGGACGCAATTTGGACTCTACCCAAAAACCAAGAACATATTCTGGACCTGAGGGGACCAGACCTTTCCGCTGATACCATGGTTGTTCCAATCCAAGCACTTTTAAAATCGTATTTCACATATAAATATTGCATTTATCCATGGTGGAATCACACATATGTATCGCGCGATTACACGTGAATTAGCGGGATCTCCTGAGTCCTTACTGTAACAGATGAGCAGCAAACGGAGGTGGTAGAGATTGCTGGACTGCAGATTATGCTGATGTCACGCAGCGGAGCAGTTTCGGTGCAGATACGCATCCAGTGGAAATCCAGGGTCACACCCCGCAAATGCCTTCATGAGGAAAATACCATCTGATCACATGGTTTATCCTTTACATCAGTGAACTAATGAACAGTTGATCACTGTTGTCATGCTGTGTGGATGAGATGTCTCAGCAATCACACACTTTCATCCACGGGAGAAGCGATCAACAGGGAATGTTGATGACCACTGGTGTAGGGGGATCACGCAGTGTGTGAGTGAGCGCCATTGGTGCACCCCCCCCAGAAGATGATGAAATGCATTACTCTCTGACAGCCAGATTTTTCAATCTTTGTTCCAGCCTTACTTTAAACCCAAAAGTTATTTGTTTAATTGTTGTGTTGTTGCCTGCAGTGAGTAACATGTTAACAAAAGGAATTGGCCTCACAAAGGGTTTTATTCTCCAACAAGTCAGATCATAAAACACTGGCTGTGTCAGAATAGTCACTCCTATCTCCTTTCCTATCCACTATTCCTTAACCCCAAGAAAGATGTTAGGTGAGGAATTAGGAAAAGGTCATCACGTTTGTTTTGAGAATCAAACTCACTTCCACTAGTTGATGTAATAATCTGATGGCTGCAAAGGTTAGTGACGTCTGCAGTGGTGAAAAAACTACAGATTTCCGAAAATGGACTACTAAACATGCATTTATAACACTTTTCGCTGATATAGACAGACAGACAGACAGACAGACAGACAGACAGACAGGCTATGAGGAACAAAAGTTAAATTTAAAGAACGTCATAAGATATGGGTTTTAGATTATTTAAAGTTGTTCAAGGCATTATATTCCATTGGTAACTTATATGATCTCCATCCCTTGATGGTCATTGTGAGTTTTCGTGAGCGCTCGGGTGTGCGTGTCCCTTTAAATGTTGTCGCTGCAATGAATTGTGGGTCAGTATTATGTGGTCTCCTTTGATAAATAATGCATCAGTGTTTCCTAGGCTAAAGGAGATTATAAAGGAAGCATTTAGCCTTCTTTCCTTAGCTTAAAGTGAACTTGAATGCTCTTTACAAGTAAATTGTGGCCTTCCTATAGTCCAGCACTGGTTGACCCCAAAAATTCTGCTGCTTCAGCTCTTCTTCATCTTCAAGTCAGCACCTTTTCCACGAGCATGCTCGCCCCCCTCCCTTGGGCATGCGTGAACTCCACAGAGAGGTCAGCTCGGGATGAAACCTGTAGTCAGCTTTGTTTTAAGTCAACTTACCTGAGAACAATATTTTATAAAAGTGGTAGTTGTAGTTCAATCCAGTTATAGTTACAAATATCAATCTACAAATGTGTAACATCCTCCACTAATAAATACTCACACACACTGTAGAGACAAGAAATAACATTTGATTCAAAAGACTGATTCCAAGACTCTTTCATTTTAAGATTATGAAGCACATTGTTTATACAGTAAGTGTTTACATGTTGTTACATAGTGAAGGTCACCTGATTACTACAACTTCACTCACGTCACACCTGCCACTACATCTAACTACTGACAATAGATATGTTTAGTGAAAGTTAGGAAGGCACACGTGGATGGACTGGTGGCACAAATTTAGAATGGATTCACCCCCACCACACACACACACACACACACACACACACAAACCAAACGACAACAAAAATATGAAAATGACTCAAAATACACAAAACTAAATATTTATGCAAAAATACACAAAAGACAACAGAAATGCAAAAAACTACACTAAAAAAAGATACAAAATGACTCCAGAATCAGACTCCTTAAAGCAACAAAAAACAATAATTATACAAAAATGCACAAATGACATAAAACAAAATACTAAAGAATATTTATACAGGAAGTACGTAAAACAACAACAGAAATGCACAAAAATATACAAAAAAGCTCCAAAAACACACAAAATGACTCCAAAAAACATATATTACAGAAAAATACACTCAACTATATATTTATACAAAAAAATACACTAAAATGACAGAAATGCACAAAACTACACTAAACAAAAAAACTAAAATACACAAAATGACTCCAAAAAAACATACATTACAGAAAAATACACCAAATGAAAAAAAAATATAAAAATGAGTTAAAAAAAACAACACATTCATCATGCGCATGTCTCATAGAATTAAACAAGGGAAATTGCACACATTATTTTACTTTGCACCTGCAAATATACCATATATCATGCAGAGTCAGACATTGAGAGTGTAGATTTATATTTGGGATTCAGCAGGCTGAAAGAGGGACAGCATCACCTGTGCATGTTTGCAGATGTTGGCATACCTGTGTGCAGGAACACATCTGTAGAAGTCCTGTAGGGGAGCTCTGGAGCCCTGATATATTGTTGTCACATACGTAGATCTACATACATTAAATTCTTTCTCTCCCCTCCCTGAAAAGCAGTGCAGCACCTGGGTTAGGGTTAATGTAAGGGACTGATCAACATCCCTCAGCGATGGATCAGGTGATATTTGAACCAGTGACCCTCTGATTACAAGTTCGCTTCCTTAACCACGAGTTCACTACTGCCTTCAGACTGAAGCTCCAGCAGTTCCATTTGAAGCTCCACTGACTACATCCATACGTTCAGAAAAGAGCTGCACAAACAACTCAAATGCAGTTGTATTTTCTAGAAAATGTCGTTCTCATGTTCCCAACTCATTTTAAACTTTCTCTTTACAGTGTGCCACTACTTTACGTGCTCATCTAAGTTCTAACCCAAACATCCTCTCACTCTCTGGTCACGTTTACAGATCTGAGCTGAGGGGAGCTCAACAGCGCCACTTACTCCTAGAGTCAAACTATTTGTGGTGATGGGAAGGAAGTGAAACAAAAATACATTCAGACTGCTCGAAATGGGGGAAAAATATATATTTTTTTTAAATAAAAATAATTTCAGATGTGGGCAGCGTGCCAAAACCAATTGCTTGAAGACCAACTTTGGTCCGTGGGCCCAAAATTGGACGGCCCTGCCTGAGCCCGACAGAACACGATCTGAACCCATCTGTTATAAAGACTAATGTTGGAGATTAGAGATGTTGGATGCTTGGTAACCGTAATCATACAGAGCTTCAACCAGACGTAGCGTGTAGCGTCACATGAAGCTGCTCCACATGTTTATGATCATTCTCTAAAAATAAAAGCTTCACTCCACCAGGGACTTTGTCCCGTCCATTCTTTTTGCATTTTCTTCAGGAAATGCAAAGTTTGTAGTTATTATTATTTTTTATCTTTTGGGGGGAAGAGGGTATAACAGCGCAGCAGCTGATTCACATGGGGGTCGTACCATTTACACTGTGTTAAAGGGGGTGGTAGCTAGGGCCCTGATGCAGCATGCAGTTATAAGACAACTAATGTTTAATGTTAATAAAATGCAACATTACCAGGAGTCTGTCAGCTAACATGTCTATTGTAAGGGAACATCCGTGTAATGTGTTTTAATAACATAAATCACTGCTCTCCACTTGGATGGATTCCAGCTGTTTTTTCCTCTCCACCCTGTGAGGAGCAGAAGTTCTGCTGGAGGTGGTGCAGCATGGGAGAACAAAGTGGATGCTGAGCAGGTTTAGTAAATGTAACAGTGTGTTTGATCAAAGACGTCAGTGTGAACAGGAGCTGCGTGTCATCCACTGCAGAAAGATAATCCTTCCCTACACACAGTTTTTTTTTTTTGTACTTTATCCATAAAGTATCCTTTATTATTGGTTTGACCAAAAGCATCTCTGACATCATACCTGCTCATCAACCCCAGAAAGGTTTGAAGTAGGAGAAACAGTGGTGAGGACTTTCTAACGGTATGGGTGCTGCTCTTTCAGCACATCCTCCTCCTGTTTACTCCTTTCTCATCCCTCTTGTATATGTGAACTGATGTTTACATGTCTCTGGGTAGCCAATTAAAAGCTAGCCCTTGGCTAGGCTGCTCCTGATAAAAGTGCATAACGTGGAACATCTGTAATGACTCCCTATAATTCACCTGTGGACGTCATGATGTGCTCGTCAAATGCTGTGAGGCCTTGCACGCGTTTGATGTGACGGGTTATGGTTCAATGACATCAAAACAGTTAAATAGAAATCATTGTCACTGCTGACAGGAAACTGAATCATATTAGACTTTATAACCATATAATACACTATAGAAGATTAGGATCTGTTAAAAGGAAGTACTCCCTTATAATGTTAGTTACAGTCCATTGTGACATTGGGGTGCGGGGGGGGGGGGGGGGTGTTGTTGGTTCAACCTCTGGTTTATTGATGTCATATCTACCTTATTTTGTAGGTTTTGTTAAGGGATTAGAGTTCATCATTCTTTAAGGCTTAATCACCATTAACTAGTGCTATGTGAAGTGTCACATGTTGTGGGCGGTCCCTCCAGCACCACACCTGTGACCAGTCAGCATCCCTGATCATGTGACCAACTTTTCTCAATAGGGAGGAGCAGCAGCTTTACTTTGAGCCCCTCCCTGATGACTGAGCTTTTCGCTCTATCTCTAATGGAGAGCCCAGCTACAAGGAGCGTTGGACTGGACGGTTAAGGGTACTGAGTACCCAGGGCCCAAGGCAGGGGGGGGCCTCAGAAGTCTGTATTATATATATACAAAAATGCATTTTAAACTTTTTAGATAATTTGTGTGAAAATAAGATGGTTGTTAAGCACAGTTTTGCACTAAAAACTATTATTCATGCTGCATCAGGGCCCTAGCTACCACCCCTTTAACACAGTGTAAATGCTACGACCCACATGTGATTCAGCTGCTGCGCTGTATTATAGCCCCCTCCCCCCAAAAAATTTAAATAATCATAACTATAAACTTTGCATTTCTTGAAGAAAATGTAAGTGAGGATGCATGTGCTGGCCTGCGTCGCACTCAGACTGTAAAAAGAAGGGACGGGACCAGCTCCCCGGTGGAGTGAAGCTTTTATATTTAGAGCTCCCCCTGCTGACTGGCTGCAGTATAGGTCATAAACTCCGCCTCCTCAACAGATGGGATGTGGGTCAAACTGTAAAGTTAAAATAGTCGTCACATAATTTTTTTCCAAACCTAAACTCTGCTGTGATCATTAGTTATTATCACCTACATTGTGTTCTTGTGCTCAACTTTGTTTTAAATAAGTTATTTAAGGTTGAAAAGCGGGATTTGACGTTACATTTGACACTGATTGACAGTCGCGGGTTTTGTGTAGCTCTCTTTGTGAATAGCAGGTACGTTGTGAAGGAAAGCTGAGACGCCATTTAACGAGATATTAGAGTAAATATATGTGGTTTTGTACTAACCTCTATGATCTGAACAAGCTATTGGTAGAAGTTCCAGTGGGAAATATACTTATTCTGTTATTTTAGGGACATGCGTCTCACACACACACACACACACACACACACACACACACACACACACACAGGCCTGAATCACACACATGCACAAACAGGACGTGTGGACATGCATTAATGAGAGATGTCAGAGTGAGGCTGCTTGAAGGGAACGTACCAGAGCACTGTTGGAGGTTGGTGCCTTGCTCAAGGGCACCTTGGCAGTGCTCGAGAAGTTCCCTGGCACCTCTCCAACTACCACAATAACTTCCACATTTTTGGTCCAGACCAGGACTTGAACCAGCAACCATTTGCTTTTTGGAGTCACTTTTGTGTATTTTTCTGTCATTTTTCTTTTCCTTTTTGCACATTTTCTTATAACTTTGGATGTTTTTAGAATAAAATTAAATTTAGGGGCCGAGGTCCACTTGTGGTCCTTCCGGGCTGCCAGTTGTCCACGTCTGATGTATAGCACACGTCAGTGGTGGGCCGTCAGGGCCAGCAAGGCCTTCTCTGCTGGCCTAAACATAATCAGAAAATAAATTTGATTTTAATATATTTTTTTCATAAATATGTATTAAATTATTCCTCATAGTCTTTTCTATATTTATCTTATAGCTTTCATCCAATCAGATTTGAGCTGTCACGTGTTGCCAGGCTCCACAAAATCTTCCCGAGGCCTTCAGAATTAACAGTGGGGGGCCTGTACACTTAAATTAACTGAAACAGACAGATTGTGATAACCAATCAGATTTCGAGTTGGTGACATCAGGGCCAGCTAGCAGGCATCACGTTGAACGTGACACGTTCTGACGTTCACGTCCTCTGATTGGATACACACTAGTGAGAGGCAGCGCTATGCAAAGTAGAGTGACGTTAACCAAATGGAAGCTGGTGTCCCGTTAGCGACTCGAACGAGCTAAAACGTTAATTTGCCTTAATTTCGCTGTTTTTTTCAACCCACAATGGCTGAAGGAGGAGAAGAGATTGACCTGGTCGCTGATATACATGCAACGCCATTTTCAAGACGGACCTTTCAAGAAAAACTTGATATTGTGAGGATAGGTCGTCCAACCCCCACGCTAGCTAACCTGTCCCAGCCAGGAAAAGGGTTTGTGCGCCACTTTCATAGCAGCAGCTACGGTATCCCTGGCTTACAGGTTCAGAGACTCTGCTTTCAGCACTAGCCTCCATGTCGATAGAAAAGGACTTATTGGTGGAACTGAGACGGACAGATAAACTGTACAACAGTCATTTAAGTCTTCTTGAGGAAAGAAAGGAGGATGGAATTTGTGCTCAAATAAGCGGGGATAGTCGTTTTGGTGAGTACAAAGCTTTTTTTCTTCTTTTTTTTCTATTTTTGTGATTTTATTTCGTAAGCCCTGTCTTGACGGTCTGGCGGAGTGGTCTGCGCCGGGCGCAGCCTGCACTTTACCATCTAGACAGAGCCCATAATGTGCCGGTACCTGGCACACCTGTGACTTCAGTGAAGGGACTGAATTATTTCACTTTAATCTAAATCAAACGTTTAAGGAGTAGCTACACCATTTCACCACTGTCAGAAATGAATGAATGAAACTGCTTTACGGGTGCGACAATGTGCTGTTTAGTGGACTTTTGTAGACTAATTGCCTTTTATTTTTAAGTTGTGACAGTATCCAAACGATCATATAACTTTTACTTTACTACTCTTAATTGTTAATACAGATGTATTGATTTTAAATGCTCCGGAAATAAAGTAGTTGTAGTCGACTATGTTTGTTTCTGTATAAATGTATGGTTTAGAGAGACATGGCGTCATAATGATGGTATTAAGAGGTGGATTCATTCAGTGTAGGACATCACTGAAGGCCTAGGTGTGAAATGCACGGCACGTCACTGACACACGTACATTATTTTGAGTTGTTGCTTACAATTTCAGAATCAAAGCATAAACTTGAGGGAAACACATGCACCACACCACAGTCTCGTGGTACATTCTATTTGAAAGTTGGCCTAAGTTGAAGTGTAAAATGAAGAAGTTTGAACTTGAAACACTGTTGAGATGTGTTAGTTATATTCATTGAGCTGCAGCGTCCAATCTTTATCATAGTGGACACTCAGCTCAGCCTGTCATCAAACACTTTGCTTTGTGGAAACACAACAGTGACTTTAGGACAGAAAATTAATTTCTAAATAGCAACATTGTGCGATGATCAACTTTGCGTATCACTAGACGTCCCATCTGTCTCCACGCTGTAACGCAGGGATTTGTCACAGAGTTGATAAATAGGCTTGTGCAGATACTGTGAATCTAGTTCCAGCTCCTCTAGCTTTAATAGAACTGTGAGTTTTCTGCACAACATTTGATGTCTCCATGGATTAGAGGAATGTCCTGGATTTTCAGGCTGTTTTGCACCAACCACTCGTTTCCTGGGTTTTGTTTTTTTTTAAAAAAACAGTCACATGTTTGCATTGCTTTTACATGCACAGTTTGATGCTCTGTTAAATCACAACTTCTCTCAGTCGTTGAAGTTGGTGTAGCTGGTCATTTCTCACTCAATCCTGGAAATGTTCATTGTGTCGTTAGATTTGTCCACATCACCACATGTCCTGTACATGTGAACAGGTCAAGGTCAAGGAACTTGTCGATGCATTCTCATTTGACTTAAAATATGTGTATATTATGTATAGTACATTGTGTTAGGAATTGGGGGGCAATTTTTCCCCGGCCCCTCCCGCAAACTCTGCGCATGTCAAAATTGTGCAATTGACAAAACTTCCGGCTAACTTCAAAATAAGAGCCCTATTTACAAAACCATTAAAAAACTAATGGAAGACATCTTTAACTTGAAACCAGTCCCAGGACCATTTTACATTCTACTCGCAATGCATCATGGGACGACTGAGTATGACCAGTGCATACTTAAAAAATGTCCCCATACAGTATGCATTCGGGTATTTCTCACCTACTCAATTTTTTCATACTATCTAATGTGAACGCACTACATACTAATTTAGACGTCACACTTAGTATGAGTGGTACGTTAGTATGAGTAGTACGTTAGTATGAGTAATACGTTAGTATGAGTAGTACGTTTGTATGAGTAGTACATTAGTATGAGTAATACGTTAGTATGAGTAGTACGTTTGTATGAGTGGTACGTTAAGATGAGTAGTACGTTAGTAGGAGTCATACGCTAGTATGAGTAGTACGTTAGTATGAGTAGTACATCAAGATGAGTAGTACATTAGGATGAGTAGTAGTATGAGTAGTACGCTAGTATGAGTAATGTGGGGGCGAAATTATTAGTTATGCTTAATAATATATTTACTAATATATTTTTAATCCTTAAGCCTTGGGTAACTTTCCATTGTGTGATTCTCATTTCTTCAACTTTGCTCTGGGTCAGTTAATATGAGTAGTACGTTAGTATGAGTAGTACATTAGTATGAGTGGTATGTTAGTATGAGTAGTACGCTAGCATGAGTAGTACATTAAAATGAGTAGTACATTAAAATGAGTAGTACGCTAGCATGAATAGTACATTAAAATGAGTAGTACGTGAGTAGGAGTCGTACGTTAAGAAGAGTAGTACGTTAAGATGAGTAGTACGTTAGTATGAGTAGTACATCAAGATGAGTAGTACATTAGGATGAGTAGTAGTATGAGTAGTACGCTAGTATGAGTAGCACGTTAGTATGCTATTCAAGTTACATATAAGTTAACATTCTGACAATACTTATCTTTAGCTCCTAGAATCAGTGTACATAACCTAATGTGTACACTATCTCTAATGGGGCTTTATTCATGAACCTAATCAAATTAATTTGGTTTAATAATTTGACCGAAGGCTATCTTTGTTATATTACAGAAAAGCTTTCAAAGAAGGTAAATCTAAATAAAGCCAGAAGCAATAAGTGTCATTTTCCTGCAACCCAACCCAGGCCTCCAGCTCATTGGACCGGACAAGGCAATCAAAGTGTGCTCCAGGCAATGTTTTTCATGTGTCTGTGACCTTTGAACTCTGAGATTCATTAAATTGTGATTAGTTCTGATAGCTTTCTGCTGACTAAAGCAAAGCGTGCTCTGGTGCCTCTCAAAGGATAACCCTCATAAACTCAATTCAACTCACCACTATCGATGTGCCAAGAATTATGAATCGTAATAAAACGGACTCAAATGGTTATTGCTTCAGATTACTTTCACGCAGAAACGGAGGAATATTCTTCTTTTCTTTGAAACCAGTCACATGGGATTCTGACAGAAGCATTGATTTATGGTCTGTCCCTGTACAAATGTAACAGAACATGCATAATTCACACCAAAAAAATTGATGCTACGACTATCTTTTTTTCATATTTGCGAAGATTTATAAGCATAAAAATAGGATGGTCGTAGAATGGTGCAGTAGAGCAGTGGTTCTCAACCTTTTCAGCCTGCGACTTCCAAAATAAAGGTTCTAGAGAGCGGGAACCCCTGCTGTAGCTGAAGGTGGTTGAACACAGACATTGAAGAAAAGTCATGTGGAGACAGGGTCATCTATAAGGGGGAATAAAGGGGAGAGATTTACGAGGAAGTTTACATATATATGTATATATAGTATCATGTCATCTTAAAGATGGAACTTCTTGTTTTAATCACAAATAAAATGGGTTAAAATGACTAAAAATGGTGGAAAAGTTGGTGAAATGGGATTTTTCTTAAACCCACAGAAATTGGTTAAAAGTTACAAATTAGAGTGAGCAAAAAGTGGTACAAAGGGTCCAAAGTGTCAACATTGGAGCAAATAGTTTAAACTGGCAAATAACGGGCATGACAAATGGTGAATGTGGTTAAATTGGCAAAAAGAGGTTAAAAGTGACAATGAGGTCAACATATGTGACATTAGGTGGAAAAGTGGTGGAAAGGTTTATAAGTGCTAACAGTGTCTTGAAATTGAAATAAATGTGGAGGAAATGCATTGAAATCTGATGGAGAAGTGGTAAAAATGTAGCAAAATGCATTAAAAGGAACAAAAATATGACTTGAAAAAGTGATGAAAATAGGTTAAAACATGCTGTTTGGTGCAGAAGCAGTAACTTACTTAGGGGTCTGAAAGACAACCAGTCAGATCATTTGGATTCCAATAGTAATATTTTAGTGTGAACATTTTGTATTTGTCAGGTAAAGCCTGGGTTGGGCTTGAATGACCTTGACCCTGAGCTGGAGAGTTTGCATTAAAAATAGACAAAGTTCTGGAATTAAACATGAAGTATGGAAAAGTTGTAAAACTTTTAAAGAGCTGAAGCATGGTTTATTATTAATAGTAGATGTCTAAGCAAATACAGAAAAATAGAAAACGTAGAAAAAGAGAATATGTTACTCATGATAGTGTTCAGCAGCAGTACGTTGTTACATAACGCTTTAGTGAGTTTGAAATATCAAAGGAAGAGAGTTTGGGCTGAGTAGGTAAACAATGACCTGATTTCTAAAAGGCACAGAGTAAAAGACAGAACTCTTTAATATTTCAGGCATGTTTCTAGACCTGACTTTTACAATCTCTGAGTAATTCAAGTGAAAAGTTCAGAGCCAAAGTTTAAACTTTACCCGTTCAGATGTAGTAAACAGTAAAAGACGCTTTCTGTTTGGTTGTAGGTTTACTCTCTTTATTCTCAGCTCCTCTGACTTTTTGAATGTTAAGGGTTTGTATCTTCATGAGAAAGTCTTTCCAAACCCTTAAATACATAATTTAAACTGATTTACCGTACTTACCACCACTACTATTTCACTCTTGTTTATTTATTTGTCTGGTTAGCAAGATCACGTCAAACATGTTTAACAGATTTTGACATTTTAACCCAAAGATAGACCTTAGGTTAATGGAAGATTCCAGTGAAGTTCTAGAGGTAATCCAGATCAGTAAACTGATTCTGATTGAAAATCAAAAAAAAAAAAAATTATATTCTTTCATTAATGGCAAAATGTCCAAGACTCTTATTTCGGTTCATAATGACCAATCTTTATGAAATCTGATTCAGACGTGTTAGTTGAGGGTAATCCGGATCAGATTCAGATTGTGGACATTGTGACCTACTGTATGGTTGTTTAATGGGGATAGAAATGCCTTCCAAGCCTTTAAAGAGAGAATGATCATGTACCATGGTCAGAATCATTGATCCAGATAACTGACAAGTAGATTTTAGAGCTCTCTGAGTGCTCTTGTTTATTTATATACTGTTGTAGCCCTGTCTAAAATCATTTAGTCTACAGTGCATAAAAATCAGCAATAGCGTGTATATAGTTTATAAAAAACACTCATAAATTCACAATACTGAAGTGGATTAAGATAAACATCTAATAAAACTACAGATTTGGCTTAAATGTTAAAAGAAGTTATCTGTAAAAAGGTTGTTGTCACTTTATAAAATCTGATGGGAGAATCAGCATTTTTTCAGTAAAATTATTAGTGTAATCTAACTTGTTTGCAGTTTTTGATACCCACATTTAGTTTTTTCTTTTGAGTTTTGTATCGGGTAAAACGTGTGTGTCTGAAGTCATTGTCAATCTTTACTTCAAACGAAACTACGGTACACCAGTTCAGTCAACTAATTATCCGCATGCATGACTATGCTGTACACCCCCCCCCCCTCGGTTCAAAAAAAGGGTGCGACCAAATTCTGTGCTGGTGTGTGTTGTGTCTCCCCAGGTGATAATGTGGATGGTAAAAAAGAGGTGTAGTGTGGAAAAAAGGTCTTCATTGAAGCAGAATCAAAAAACCAGGGCGGAGACAGAAACCCTGGGAGAACAAGGAGGTCAAATCATGTTCTGAGGCCAAACAGGAGAACTGGAGACAGCGGTCCAGTGAGAGCAGCCGGGGTCCGATCATGCTCTTAAGAAATCCAGCTCGGCAAACACATATATGGACTGACGAGAAATTTGAAACCCAACAGGTGGACCCCAAAGCCTTAGCTTTTAAGACAAAGAAGGAAAGCAACAAATATTCATTACGGTGGTAAAACCCCCCCGCATCAGCAGAGTAGCACAAGAATAGGCAACTTCCACGATTTACAGGCAATAAACATCCCAACAGCAGAGCTACAGAAATAACTGGCTTGGATTGTAAACTCCATGTGTTAAGGCCACCTGATGAAGGCCCTATACTCAGCTTTTTAGTTGAAAATGTGTATAGCATAAATTAATATCATATTAAGCAGTCAATACACCTCATGTGACCAACTGGTAATTTTTTTCCAGATACACTTTTTAAGTTTTTGGTTGAAAATGTCTTTATGTCCTGATGCAAATTAAGATCTTATGTGCTCTGAAAGAGGAACGAAGAAAATCTGCAGCAGCTGTAAAAACTTAGGCCAATGAAAAAAGATTCTTTTTCATTTAAACAATTACTTCTCCCTGCTCATTCTCGACAAGCCCACACTCAAAGCACGTCACCGATGACAGAGTTAAAACACTTTTTAACATATGTATTGAAAACGTTTTGTGTTAACTTACCGCTGAATGAGTTTCTACGCTATACAAGCAATGAGCTGAGGTTTGCTATTGGATGTAAGTGAGGGGTGTGGCTTTAGAAGGAGCACAGAAGGGAGGGGGGGATTGGGAATAAAGGTGGAGCCCTTGGAGGATGCTACAGTCAAAATCATGTTAACTTTAGAAAATTACCTACCCTGCCTTTAAATAACTAGTGTATTTTGTTGGAATAAGACAATATTCCCCCTTTATTTATAATCTGTGAACTACTCGAGTAGGTGAGAACAGAGTCAAAGTTATCTTTAAAAACTGTGGCATGAGTTTGAATAAAACATGACTTGTAGGTAATGTATAAGGATGACCTTCACCTTTAGCAGAGATAATGTTCTCTGTAGGTTGTCTGGAGAGCAGAATGTGTGTGAGAGGAGGAGGATGTGAAGGAAAGCATGAGTAAGACAGACAGGGAACACTAGAAGAGTCAAGAACTTTAGTCTCTGTGTAGGTTTGTGTTGTGTGTGGTTTTTAAAAAGAATGAAACTGAATGGAGTTGTGAGAATGAATATATGCTATAGCACTTTAATTGTTTTGAAGCCACCTGCCTGGAGCTGGGTGTGAAGCTGTATCCTTCAGAGTGAGAAACATCCAAAGCTTCTATAGGAAAAGGCTGACTCACTAGCCTTGAGTTTGGTGAAAAGAATGCAGGAGGCTGTTTAACAGGCAACAGGAAAACGATGTTAGCGACAATCGGTCCCTTCATTGACTAAAGCAGGAGGTTTCAGGATGTGCAGAAGAAGCACTTGGCAGACATGGTCTTTCAAATCAACTTGTATATAATCAGCTATAATCCGTTTTCAATTTTATTATCATTGTCAGATTATGGATACTGATTTTAGGAGCTAAGGTTGAGTATTGTTAGAATCAGTGGCGTCGTTAGGTCTATTTTAGGGGGGGGTTCAGGGTCTCTATGGTCATGAAATTCCTGGAAAGTTATGGAATTTTAAGAACTGATTTTCCATTCCTAAAAAGTAATGGAATAATTTAACTGTGGAAATATAGCCTATTTTATTTTACTGTTTAAAATCCAACCTTCACTATTACTATGGTACATTAAGCAAGTTCCTTAACCCTAACACATTGTGTTGTACATCGCTTTGGATAAAAGTGTACGCTAATGGAAATTGTAATTTTAAAATTTAACATGGTAGCACTTAGTAAGTTGTTGATCAACTCACTCAGTGCCATTGACGAGAAAACCCGTCAATTGCAGGTTTTTTTCACAGAGATTACTAAAAGACAACCTGGTGGAGGTCCCTCATCAATATCTAAGCTGTAGTGTGATGTAGTGATCAACTGATGCCCTGAAGGTGGCAGCAACAAATGATGCTACGAGAGTTGACGCTGAAGCTCACAGCAGCGCACACTAAGTGTGCTGCTGTGAGCTAACTAAGTGAGCTAACTAAGTGGACTATTGAGAGCATGGCAATGGTGAGAGAAAACGATCAAAAAACGGGGCAAGCGGTGACACTCGGCATGTCCGGGAGGAGGAGGAAGTTGCGTATGTGGAGAACAATAACAATAAATACAATAATAATAATTTTGCCATAAAAGCCTGGTCTCAGTATTGTTCTTGTAGTTTTATAGAAGTAAGCCAATGTTGAGGTGTCACTTAATAAACAAAAAAAAAATGCTTCAAAGTCACTAATAGATTTTTTCAGAAAAAGCCATTTTTTGTCAGCTTTTTGTCACAAACTGGTGATTTGTGTGAAACTTGTCTCTATTCAACCGCTGATTACAGAAGAACGAAACAAGCTAGAAACAAAATTATTTTTTCTGATAAAATTAGAGACTTTAATCTTTCAGAATTTGGATTTTCATTGTACACAATATTCTGTGTCTTTAAAAATCAGTCAAAATGCTCAAAAACAGCTGGCACTGAGGGGAGTGAAATTCTGAAACCGGCTGGCATTGAAAGAGCTAAAGGGCACATGGCACTATATTTCATGTTACTATACACTTGGTATATTTTACCATGATGGTACCATGGTTAGGATCCAGATAACTGTCAATTTGTGGCAAAGAGGAGATTTGGAGCTTGGTGGAGGTTTTTCGCTGAGTAATCTCATCTGATTTTTTTTTTTTTTTCATTGATGAACAACTGAGATACGACCAAGGATCTTGGATGTATCTTGGTTGAATTAAAAATATATATGAATTTATTTGTTGTTCTACCTCAGGTGTGTAGTTTACGTTTTCAGTAAAATAGTGCCAGGGTCCTTTTGATACTTTAGGTTGGTTCTTTTTCTGTTGCGTAATTCTTTTTCACAATGTAAATGGTGAAGCGACTCTGCACCCAGCAGTTCATATATAGTACTGCAGAAAAAATGGACCAGATTTTAACATGACTTTAACATTAAATGACACGTCGGGGCAAATTTTTGTAGTCAACATTATCAATTATGTTAATCATTTTTGCATTATTGCATATGTTACACACATTGTGGTCGGTGTGAATTTCGAGACGGTCCACATATTTAATTCAATTCTAATTCTATGAAATATGGTGAAAATAGGTTAAAAGTGACAATAATGGCTCAGCATATGCAACGTTAGGTGAAAAAGTGGTGGAAAGGGTTTATAAGTGCTGAAAATATCTTGAAAGTGGAAAAAATGTGTAGGAAATGCATAAACATTTGATGGAAAAGTGGCAGAAATGGGAGTAATGTAGCAAAAATATGGCAAGAAAAAGTGATGAAAATAGGTTAAAATATGGCAAGTTTGGTGTAGTTGCAGAAAAAGGGTTAAAATAAGAAAAAATTGGCTCAAATTGTTCAGAAAACATTCTTAGTTTCTTGAAGGCCTCTGGAACCCCCTCCCAGTGTCTCGTGACCATAAATGGGGTGCAGACCCCAAGTTTGAGAACCACTGCTTTAAAGGAACAAAATAAAATAATACGGTAATAATGGCTGTTGGTCCCAAACCTTTGTCTGTGTTTGTATGAAAATAAAAATATTGCATAAAACCATTTAGTCACGTGATGAAACAGCTGCATATTTAGGATAAAGTTCCTGATAATGTGAACTATGTTTGGCTGTTTCCAGTCTAGTTCTCTCTGCTGACACACACTGACACGATGGCTCTGGTTTGCTTGGCCTGGTTTGCAGAGAAAAAACCTGTGCTGTGTGTTTGTGCTGCTGTTTTTATTCCCTACTTTATTCTAGTGGCTGTTTTGCTCCATTTTTAAATGATTCTACAGAGTTGGCACAGCAGGGGACTTCAGAGTGCCCCCACCCTTCCTCCTGCTCTCTGTGAATAATGCAAACATCTCCATTCTATACTATCATGCAGTCTCCAGACAGTGGGCTTTGATATTGCGTGTGACCATTCCTCGTACACCTTCTCTGTCAGAGTTAAAGTGGGCCCACTGGGCCGAGTGACACCAGCACTAAATGATTAATTAAAAAACACATCCTTCAAAGCAATTGTCACCATTTTTTTGCTTTTTGTTTTGTGGTTTTTTTTTTGTTGTTTTTTTTATGCTTTATGGCTGAAGTGCTGGGTTTATTAAGGTGACATGAGTGCACGTTGT
Source organism: Gouania willdenowi (assembly GCF_900634775.1). NCBI lineage: Eukaryota > Metazoa > Chordata > Actinopteri > Blenniiformes > Gobiesocidae > Gouania > Gouania willdenowi. The sequence goes on from NC_041062.1 coordinate 24,506,644, forward strand.
AAAACTCAACAAGCTGAGTAGAAAATACCAAAAAAAAAGTACCAAAAACTTTATGCGATGGTCTCTAGTTGGTAGGGGGTCATTACACCTAAAACATATTTCCCCTTTATTCTGAAAGTAAAGGCTTTGATCTATTAGGTATTAATTGAAAAAGCATCATGATATGTAATAATTACAGCAGAGATGTCCAGAAAAAAAAAGTAGTAGGCTTAAAAAAAGAAGTAGAAACCTAAAACTTGCAGCGAGTTGATATATGCATGATTAACATCATTTTTGTGTGGTTTGCTAGTTGATTTTGGTAATATATTTCAATATTCATAATACATCTTACCCTGGATGCAGGACTTTTAATTAATGATTCATGATGATATTGATCAAATGATATTGATTAAAAACCCCTTCAAAATCTACTTTTTTCAAATTTGATCTGTGAATTATTCTTACCAGCGACTCTTTTCTTTGTTGAATCTTTAACGATGATATTTATTTAATTTAGTTCAGTTCATTAATGTTGTGAATGTTAGGATATTTTATATTATTGGAGAAATGTTTAGAGAGAAAGATTGTTTTCCTTCAGTTGCAGCCGCCAGATATTAGTTTGGACCAGCAGAGGGCGCTGGTAACCCAGTGTTTGGTTGGGATGCACCTATTCTATCAGTGAAGAAGAGATGCAAACGTGCTAGCACACAGAGCTAATAGAAAAACCTGACTTTTACAGAAATTCACGTAATATTACAGATATTCTTTTGGTGCTAAAGGAGTAAGGAATCATTTATGAACATGTTTAAGAGTAGAAGGCCATTCCGCCCGCCGCCTACACTTCTGGACATCCCTGTTACAGTACATGAAAAATATGTGCTTACAATAGTCAATGGGGCAAATTTGGTCACGAGGTTACTAAGTGTAAGTATGATGCATATTTCCTTTTCTATACACTTCCAATACACAGGACTTTATTTATTAACCAAATAAAAATGAAAAAAACCATAGTGATAAATTCCATGTAATTAACCTTAAAAAGGACCGGAATATTGAGAGGCAAACAAACAAAAATGTCTCTTTTGGTCACAATGATGCTCCAAGGGTTAAATGAGTAAGTAGTAATGTTTTTTAGACAGCAGTTGTATTTAAATGCCTGTTGGAAAATACACATTCACTACATGTTTCAAACACTTTAGGCAGCTTTTATCCTGCTAAAAAAGAAAAGACCACTGCTATCAGGGAAGTGTTTCCATCAAAGGTCACATAATCTTCAGAAATGCTGAGGGAAGTAGTTTGTTTCAAAGTATAACATCCTCATGGATGGAAAATGTTCCCAGGAGAGCATTGCAAACAAGTAAAACAAGGCACTCAACCATAGACATGAAAACAAATGTGATCCATCAGCCCAGGCCAGCTTTTGTTGCCCTGAGGTCAAATTCTCATCCTCACATCCTTACATGCTCATTGTAGAGCTATAGGTGGGATGTAGAACCAGCACAGCAGCTCCTCTGTAATCTGTCCCTTTATTTCATACACTAACCATGTCTTAAAGCTGCTCAGGACGATGTGTTTTTTTTTATCAGATAAACACTTTGATGTGGATTCACTAAAGGTTTACGGGTATTAAAATGTGTTCAAATGTCACTCCACACACTAATAAGGGGTACAAACTCCAGGAAATCAGGACTGAGCGTCACAATGTACCAACAATTTATTTAGCACGTTTCCCTCTGATGAATATGTTAAGTAAGCGGATCTCATAAGAGGAGCAAAATATGGGAGGAGGAAATGCAAATAAATTAATGCAGTGGGCGCAATGCAATTCACCAAATCTGGAACTGATGTGGTGACTGTTTCTGCACTGAAAATAGTACGACCCATAGGCTGGTGTAAACTCAGGCACAGATTATAGCTGTACTGAATACTGACACAATTCACAGCGAAGATGGAAAAAAAATGTTGGTTAACTTTTCTAGTATAAGAAAATAATTTAAATAAAACAATATGGAATATTAAAATCCACTGAATAAGAAAATGCAGAGTAAAGTGTGTGTGAGGGAGAGAAACAGATGAATACCTAAGGCATCCTGTGTGGAGTCCAGTGTGATGCAAAGAGTCGCTGTGTGCGGAGAACCATAGATGTTGCTCCGGACGCACCGCTCCACTGAGCTCCTGTGTGCTCCTCTCCGTGTTTTTACTCAAACTCTCGTGTCGCGTTGATGGCAAGGAGCATCAGGCCATAATCAGCTGATCAGATGTGTCATTGTAGCGTTACTAGCCATTTTGGCTGGTGAAGACCGAAACAGATACCACTGCGTTGAATCGACAGGCTGCAGAAACGATGCAACAAGTTATTGTTGCCAGGTTGGGTTGTGTGTGTTTAGATTTTAAAACGTAATTTATATCTGACAACACCGCTGGTTGTACTAGTACATTTCCCATGAACACTATGTCATGACGTGTCGTATTGGCCTGATTGTTACTTCACGTCGCATTGTTAAGCTGTCACGCCGTTACGTCGTCATGTGACAGAGCACGCCCAATCACGGTAACATAAACACTGCTGTGGCTGGCTTGGGAAATGTTTTCTACAGGTACGTGGTATCATTGTTTGCTTAATTTAACAGTAAACGTCCCGAAACTAAAATCATAAATATCGAACTGTAGGAGCTGACTACAGAGGCACTGAGCGTCTGAAACAGAGCTGTGCACCGATTAAACAACGGAATTGGTGAGTCGCGCTAATGTTGTTCATTTGAATAGGTTAGCTTAGCCTTACCACTACCACTACCTGTTGATTGTTTGGTGTAGTTAATGGCGTCTTGTATGTCCAGTTACTGAGTATGATCTGCTGAATGAAACGTTAGCATTGTAACTTATTTTTAGGACTGTGTATTATCTTTTTTGATAATGATAAATGCAATTTAAGCCCTTAAAAGCCAGTTTCTTTGTACTGGTATCCAATGCACTTTAATGTAGTCCAGTTAATCACTGGGCTTCCATGCTCTTTATTTGTGGATGCTGGTCTTCTTGATACTTGAGCACTGCAATGAAAGCAATAATATAACAAATATTATATTAATTACTTGAATCATATTTACATATTATGAACTGAATATATTGTACAATATTGGATTGCTGAAATTGAAATACTCCTACTTGTAATGCAGCTTGTGTTATTGAGCACTGGTATTTCTGAATGGCTTTGATAATGTGTGCACACACCAGATATTTAATTGTACTTGTTTTTTCTTACAGGCCAGGTTGATGGTGAGCTAGAAGTCTAGTCTGGGCGCTAAGCCTGAAGATTGTACCTGGAACCAAACCAAGTGAACCTCCACTGCTCTGGTCGGGCTGGTAGGAGGCTCTTTTGTGCAGCCCCTCTTCCTTGGTTGTGCCTCCTCGCAACTCATTAACGGCCCACCCACTCCCCTACATACAGTCCTCTCCCAATACTTGGACTTCTTTTTCCCACCTATGGACACTCAACTATTAAACTGTGATTGTGCCTTGCCATTACAGATAAAACATGAAATCTTTTTTGGGGGGCATTTATGGACCCTCTGTGCACTGCAAAATGACTTAATGTCCAAGGACAAAATGAAATGTACATACTGTGTTTCTCTATGAATGGCCATTTGTATTATTTTTCTCATTATGTCGATTGTTGTTAATGTTTGATGTTGGTAATCATAATATATGGTATCACTAAAATCTAATCTGTCTCATTATCCACTCTTAGAGTCAAACCTAGGCTTCTTTTAGCCCAAATCATAACTGTATCGCTATCTGTTAGTACCTAAACTGTACTTTTAATAGGATAGCGTACATGCTACATTTGGTATCGGAGAAGACAAACAGAACGGCGCAAAACAAAGAATAAAAGCTGAAATGAAGTTGTAAAAGGAGTTAGGAAAAAACAAACAAACATGGAGATATTTATCGGATGTTGGAAAACCTGAACTGCTAAAAAGGAAGTTCTGCTGCCAAAACACGGGAAAATGAAGATGAAAGAGGATCTGAAAAGAAGAAGAAATTGAGGGGTTTCAATATACTAAATGGATGTCGGGTCGTGAGTGGCTGGTATTCAACCATTTGTTCACCTTTAAAATGTACACTATACAGTTTGTGGGGAGTGGGGTTTGTTTATATTTGAAAAGCATGTTAGTAAAACATTTTTTTCTCTACAGTACATGTAATTCTTAGTCCTGATTACTATTCCATTTTTTCTAACTTCAAACAGTGTTTCAGGGATACAATTTTCATCAGAGTTAAGTTTGTTTATTAAGTTATGACAACAGTCAGCCTTTCACAACGTCAACTAATTGCTGACAACAGAGCCAGTCTTTGCCTTCTATGATGTCACAAAGCCCACAGCGGCGTCTGCTGATGCTAGCAGCTACGGCCTGGGGGATGTGCTCCTCCAGCTCCATGAAGAACAGTGGAAGCTCGTAGCCTTCTGCTCTAGGTGTCTCACAGAAGCTGAAAAACACAATCAAAAAAGAGTGTCTGGCTGAAGTTTGACAAATATTTATGTAACTTAGATGAGTTCAGGCTGAAGACTCACCACAAACCATTAATCAATAACCGTAGTGTTGACAACGTGATGCCGACGTCTGCTGATGAGAATGCTGAGGTACAATCCTGTAGCTGAATACGTACCAGGAAAAACTCTTGTTGCAGCGGACGCCCTCAAACACACGCAAAAGATGGGGCTGACACACTGGAGGATGTAGCATGCTATGTGGCCACAGTACTGCAAGGCATCCCAGCATCACCAACCAAGATGGAGAGTATAAGAATGACAACAGTAGCTGACAGTGTACTACAGGCCGTCACCAAACTCATCAGGTTGGGATGGCCTGGATATGCTGGTAGCGTTCCTTCAAACGTCAGAGACTACATAAAGGTGAAAAATGAGTTATCAGTCGCTGATGGATTCGCCATAAGGGGAAACAGAATTGTCGTTCTGAGAGCATTAAGAGCTGAAATCTTACTGAAGTTATATGATGGACACCAGGGGCTGACAAAGTGCAGAGACAGCGCTAATGCAACAGCGTGGTGACCTGGTCTGTCTGAGTTTAAGAACACTGTAGAGTCATGTCAGACTTGTCAGGAACAGAAGCGAGCTCAGCAGAGGGAGTCTTTTACCTCTACACTGTTACCCAATCGTCCGTGGAAGCAGATTGCTCTTGACCTGTGTGAATATGATAAACACAATTATCTTGTGATTTCAGACTACTATTCACGTTTCCTGGAGATACTGCATCTTCAATCTACAAACAGCACTCAAGTGGTGCAGAGACTGAAAGCGACCTTTGCTAGGTTCGGGATCCCTGAGGAGGTGGTGAGTGACAATGGACCTCAGTTTTCCAGTGCAGAATTCAGAGATCTGGCACAGCAGCTCAACTTCAGTCAGCCCTTATCACCCTCAGGGAAACAGTCACGCTAAAAGGGCGGTGCAGACCGCAAAGAGGATCCTTCAGCCGAAAGACCCACTGATAGCCCTCATGTGCTATCGCAGAACTGCTGATGGGAGCAAAATCAGAACAACACTCCCTAAATCTTTGGCCCAACAAGAAGACTGTTGAACAGAAAGATGCTAGTGAAAAGGCTAAACAAGCTTTTTACTATAATCGACGACACTGTGCCAGACGTTTACCAGCACTTCGTCCGGGGGACAGTTTACACAAAGCTGGTCCACAAAAAAGGCTTGGAAGATGCCAGCTGTTGTGTTAAAAGCGTCTGATACCCCAAGGTCTTACATCATCGACACGCAGAGAGGAGCGGTGCAGTGGCGGAATAGACTTTATCCCTGGGCAGGACCCATCCCTCAGCCTGCAACGTCTGACCAACCAGCTCCCATGGTGGGTGCAGGTGTAGATCCTCAGTCTGCAAGTGTTGTTACACCAGGGCGTGTGTTTCCTCCAAAGAGAGTGAAGTAACTGATCCTGTGTGCACACAAACGCTGAGCCGGGCCTTCACCAGGTCAGGTTGTGTCAGTAAGCCCGTTGTTAGCCTGAACTGAAAAAAAAGATAAGAGTGTATTGTGTGTGAAGAAGAATGTCTCTGGTTGTCATGGAGCATTTTGGATTTGAAGTTATGTTGATATGTTTGAGTAGAGTGACAGTCGCTGATGTTTAATATCTTGAGTTTAGTTTACAGAGAAAATCAATGCTGACAAGTTGTAAAGCTAACTTGTATTGTTAGAAAGTTTAAAGTTTGACTTGAAACTAAACGTAAGAGTATCGTTAGAGTCTAAAGTAGGTGTTCGATATAATGGGATTATTACTGTTTATTTGTATTAATGCTTGAGACATTGAGAATAACTTAAAATGGTAATATGTAACAAGCAGATCCTAGTGTGTGTGGGTGTTGCAGCAGCGTTACGACCCTGTTATATGGCAGCGTAAAGCAGGAAGTAAAAGGTACTGGGAGTGAACACACGTAGGAACTTTTACTCCACAACTGTAATTTGATGATGGAATACTCCAATTGCTCGAAAAGAGATATCTGCAGATGCTGCATCACCCAGGAAGATCATGAAAAGTTCAAGGAATTCTTGATGATAATCTTCTCCTGGTTGTGACTCTTCAAGAACTGCCATGGAAACTTTCACCGTATCTCCTCCAAGAACACTAGTGTGCCAATCAAACAGATCATCAGAAGCAACTACATATGTAAACTGATAACCCTTTTTGACTGGAAGGGCTTAATTAAGGCCACATCTGAGCATTTTCCTGGTCAAAACAAGGCAAATTACACAGTGGAAAGTACCAGTTCCTTAACATAATGGCGACAAAAAACCAATGCCAGCTCTAACCCAAGTGATTGCTCAGAATGCATGGAACCATTCCTCAACCCTGTGTTATTAGTAGTGGTATCAAACTCTAGACCACAGACTTGATCTTGTATACCCCCCTCATTCAGTGTAGCTAAGCAGGCTTCAGCTTGGAGGTATTTCATCACAGTGTTCTTAGTAGAGCCAGGTCTACGGTTAAACCTGGTTTAGCTAAGCCATCCATGACCATGCTGGCTTTTCCCATTCCATCAAACTCTTCTCAGCTTGGAGCTCCCCAACTGAGCCAATCAGCTGACAGTGTTTAGCTTAAGTGCTCCTCTTCATAAGACCCACAAGGTCGATCACAGATTTAATGATTGAGGGTGCATGTGCTGCAGATTTTACTGATTAAACAGCCAATAGAAACCAATGTGAGAACAACAGGATGTGACATCATCTGTTACTGATCAGTGAGAATGAAGGACGGACACGTTGAAGAAGTTTCTGTGATTTGAACATTTTAAAAGTAGTAAAGTGTTATTTAGTCAATTTATCATAGAAAACAACTGAAGCATGTGATCACACACTGGTCATGTGAGTTTGAGTATTAACACCTGTCAGCGTTTAATAAAAGACAATGCTGTAACTCACTCACTTCAATAATGTGTCATTTATGAGACGTGAGTGTTTGAAGAACTGAGCACTAAACATTAAATTTAAACAAACAGAGGGAGCAGCGGTGCTGTTGGATGTTGTTGGATGTGAGAGGCTTGGATGGTGTGATCCTGGTCCAGACTCTCTTGTTCATAGGTTCAGTTCAGCAGCAGACAGAACGGAGGCATTTCTCTGGAACGCGCAAGTTTTAGTGAAAATATAATAAGCAAAATACTGTGAGGTTACAAAGAAAATATAAACGTACGAAGAAAGATAAAGTAACACCGCGCTGGGCATCTCAGCGTCAAGCAACAAAATCCAATGATTTGAATTTTGCGCTTGGGTTTTATCATGGTTTAAGCATTCCTATTGGTCGGTTTTTGGGAGCCAATCAGATTGCTTTGGTTAGATCATGTGGGTGTGTTCTTATGAGTTTGAATGGAAACTTATTTGAAGGTTATAATCTAACTGTGTTCTGAATTATTTACATATTTCGTTTTCCAAAGTGAGATGAGAGCATAGATGATTTTTTTCTGGACAGTTTAACATTAAACATGATATACTGTTTGCAATTTTTTGAGGAGATATTCCTTAAAACACTTAAACCGTACTTTACTCTAAGGGTTTTGTGTGAATATAGAGTTAATGATGCAATGTAGAAAATACATTTTAACATTGATCATCAAAGATGTTGAGTTCACGTTCAGTCATTGTTTTTCTTGTTAATTCTTGGAACAGACAGTTTTCCATGTGCTTCACCCCAGGGGGTCTGGGTGCTTGTGACTTAGTGAGAAAAAGTGGGCGGGGGCACATGGTCTTCAAGTCGCAGTGTGCTGGGGCATCTGCAATAGGCCACAGGTATGATCTCTTACAACTGTTGGGAAAGTTTCATCTGTCATGCCTAAATTATGTCTTTATCTGAGAAAAAACGTTTCCAGCAGCTTCAGTGGACCATGTGGGCTAATATTGTCCCTATTATATGGTCCTATACGCAAACTAGATCAAATTCTGGCATACATTTTTCCTTTTCTATCTATACCACTGATATGTACATTACAGTATTTGGAAGGATTATCATTATTTACTTCCCCTGTCTGTGGGCATAATGGTTTGGCCCGTGAGTGTGTAGCAGTAATACTAGGAGGGAAGTGTTACATTATAGCTACTGTATATGAAGTCCACATTAATTCAACACAGTGAAACATGATGATATCCATCCTGGAAGCAACAGTAGACCCATTAAAAACATTTAGTAATGGTTCTGCCCTATAAAAGTCTTTACCGACTAAAAATGCAAATAAAAAAGTCATTAGTTTAGAACCGTAAAAAATGGATGAAAAGAATAATTTGCTCAGTGCAGAGCTAAACCTCCACATCAACTGCTTTGAAAACAAACCGTAGCTACTGTTTTACATTAAGACAGTAAGGATGCATGTGGGAGCTCATAAACCTCACTTTTAGATTAGACAGAAATGATCCTGTTTTAACAAGTGTACTCACATATTTTATTATAAAGTAGCTGCTCATGGGGGTGGGGGAGTGTTTAAGTAAAGAGGTGGTAACATCTGTGCAAGGGACCACTGACCACATATTGTAAATTACATCCTAACGTCCTGCCCATCTTAACATATTACTCATCCTAACGTACTACTCATGCTAACGTACTACTCACACTAGCGTACTACTCACCCTAACGTACTACTCATGCTAAAGTACTACTCACGCTAACGTACTACTCACGCTAAAGTACTACTCACGCTAACGTACTACTCACCCTAACGTACTACTCACGCTAACGTACTACTCACGCTAAAGTACTACTCACGCTAAAGTACTACTCACGCTAAAGTACTACTCACGCTAACGTACTACTCACGCTAAAGTACTACTCACGCTAAAGTACTACTCACGCTAAAGTACTACTCACGCTAACGTACTACTCACGCTAACGTACTACTCACACTAACGTACTTCTCACACTAACGTACTACTCAGCTCGAAAACGTACTACTCACACTAGCGTACTACTCACACTAACGTACTACTCACATTGACGTACTAATCACACTAGCGTACTACTCACATTAACGTACTACTCACATTAACGTGTGCTACTGCAGGTTATGTTTCTATTTACAAAAGTGGATGTAAAGAGCAATAAAATTATCTGAATAAAAATAAATTATATGTGTGTGCTTACAAGTAGGCAACAAACAATGAACAAAGTCCTTGTAGAATACAAAATAAATAACTTTATTAACACAAAGTAAAAATGGATATATAAACCAACTCAATTATATTAACATTGATTTTAAAAATGATTGTGGGTTTCTATATTAGAAAGGACCAAAGTCTGCCTCTATCTGCTCCAGAACCAACACCAGTCCAACCAGTGCTGAGGAGTTCATCATGAGCTGGAGGTTATGGACCATGGATGTAGTCCTGGTCCTGGTGCTGGTCCATGAACCGTGTTCCTGACTGCTCCATGGAAGAACATCTGCATAAACTCTTCCTCCTTTTTTTCCTGCATAGAACGCATTAAAAAATATTTGAATTTATGATTTATTTCTCCACAATAAGAAAATACAAAAAACAAACAATTGTGTAATCCTTAAGCCAAAGTGTGTAGGTTGAAAGCAAAGCTTATACAAACCAACCTATCACAATAAAACTAAACAAGAATCTCTAGATAATATCACACACAAAACATATTTAGCTTGTATTACTATTTTAACAATATATAATCTACACAAGTTGTATATACAGTTTATACATTCACATCAAGCATAAATACACATGAATGTATATATGACATGTTCTTGGTAAAATTGTTAGTCTTCTTCTTATATTTACTAACAATGTATGATTTACTCCCTTTGCGGGGTCTCTCCGGGCGGTGCCGGCCTGGTGGGGAGTGGGGGTGCCCCTTCCCTGCAGGTGGGGCTTGGCGCTTGTCTTGTTTCCTGGTTGCCTTGGGGGCGTGCCTCGCGGCGTGTGGGTCCGGGGCGGCTTGCCGTGCCGGTGTGGGGGGTGGGCGCGCTAGGGGGGTGCCGGCGTCTGCGCGGGGTTGGGGCGGGGTTGCTTGGCGCTCCGGGGTGGTGCTCTTTGCTGGGGGGCGGCTCTAGCTGTTCCGGGGGTTGAGGTCGGTATCGGCCACTTGGTAGGTCTGTCCTGCTATTTGCGGGCTGGCGGGTGGGTGGGTTCTGCGCCTTTGGCTGGGGGCTGCTGCTCCGCATCGGTTGCGTGCCGTTGGGGTCCCTCTCTCCTGTGGTGGCGGCCGCCGGTCGCTCTTGTGCCGGGGGGAGGCATTGCCCCGTGGCCTGCGCTGTCCGGTGGGGGGCGGGACCTGGGCAGCTGTCTTTGTGCCGTCTGGGGCTGCGCGGTCTTGCTGGGTTGTGGCCTGTCCGTGGGCTGGGGGGTGGGGGGGTGCCCCTCACGGAGGTCTGGCCCGGGGGCTCGCCCTTGGGGATTCCCTGTCCTGCGGTGGTGCCCTTTGGGTCCGGTGGGTCTGGCCGGCTGGCTGGGCTGGTCCTGGCGTGGGCCTTCCGGGGCAGGTGGTACGGGCCGCGCCCTGCCATACCTGCGGGTGCTGCCCCGGCTTGGGCGGCGCCCTGTGAGCCGGGCTCTGTGGTGTGGCTGGGCCCTTTGGTGGGGGGGGGGGGGGGGGCGCATCGCGTGGGCGGCATCAAGGAAAGGTGATCTGGCACGCTCTGGGGTGCTTGGTCGGTGCGCCTGGGGGCCGGCGGGCGGCTTGCAGCAATCCCCTTGGTGCCTCGGCGACTATGGGCGTGGTTATCGTCCCTGGGGGCGCTGCTCTCGGTGCTGCTTCCATTCCGGGTTCTTCTGGCCTGGGGTCCGGACCCTGCTGGCTCTGGGCCCACCGGCGGGCGCCCGCCGGCTGCCCATTCTGCGCGGCTCTGGCCGTCTGCTGGGCGGGGGCCTTGGCTCCTCTGCTGGGGTCTCGGGCGGGGGCTCTCTGGGCCCTTCCCTCGGGGGGTTGGGTGCTTGGGTGTGGGTGGGGTGGGTGGGGGTGGATGGATTGCTGGCGGGGGGCCTTGGGGTTGGGGGTTGGGGTCGGTGGGGGATGCGCTGGGTGCTCGGCTGCTTGGGGCTTCCCTCGGATGTGTGTGTGGGGGACGGTGGCTGCCTCTCGGCCTGGGATCTTGGGGGCATCTGGGGGGTTTGCCTGGGGCTCCCTGGCCCTCCGCTCTTTCTGCTGGCCTGGCTGCATCTGCGGGCCCAGGGCAGTTCCTGGCTTGCAGTAGCGTTTTTTTTTTTTTTTTTTTCTGGTATACGATGCACTGGCACGCCTTGGGATGTGGGATAAAACTCATACTGGTCTTAACCTTAGACACGTTAATCCAAATACCTGCTTTAGGTACTACCATTCACTCATTCCCCCTGTTCACAGCCACCACCATTATAGCTAAGCTTCACACTTGTACCATACTGGCTGGATTACACAACATAATAAGCACAATATATTCTACAACCTCACATCTCACCCTCACTGCAAAACAGTCTATTCTTCCCCACCTTTTCTATTTCCTGCCTTGAGTCTCTTCTCCCTGCTCCCTTTCCCTCCCCTTCCCCCTCCCCCTCCACTTAGGTGTAACACTGCTCTCCCTTTTTATATCCTCCCTATAATAAAAGATTTATTACCCTTCCTTAGGGAGGGCTGGTGATGGTCACAATTAAGCAATAAAATAAATCAATGTATTTTATTGCAATAACAAAATATGCATTGCTGTCTCCTATTGATTGCACTTCCTGTGGTGTTGACCTTTGACAGCATGTGCAGACAAGAGAAAAAAAAAAAAAAAAACAATGTATGATTTAAAAAGCTTTTTAAACTGGTTTAAGTTTTATTTCATCACTTACACTGTTCCATAATTTGGAAGGCTTGTGGACCGGACTCTGTCTCTCCTTCCACCTTAAAGCACTGTGCTGATCAGCTGTCTCCAGTGTTCACAGACATTTTTAACACCTGACTGGAGACATGCACCGTACCAGCCTGTTTTAAGGCCTCCACCATCGTTCCTGTCCCTAAAAAGCTGAGGATCACAGGACTTAATAACTACAGACCCATCGCTCTGACATCTGTGGTCATGAAGTCCTTTGAACGCCTCATGCTCTCCCACATCAAGGACATCACCGACCCCCACCTGGACCCCCTGCAGTTTGCCTATAGATCCAACAGGTCTGTAGATGATGCTCTCCACTTCATCCTCCAGCACCTGGACTCCCCAGGCTCCTATGCCAGGATCCTGTTTCTGGACTTCAGCTCTGCTTTCAACACTATATGGACTGGAGATAATGGACTGAGATAATGCAGAATTTGAAATCTGACTGTAGAAGAGCTGAGCGTAAATGGAGATCAACAAAACTCCAAATTAATCTAGAACTATACAAAATAAGTCTGCAAAAATTCAATGATGGCTTGTTCAAAGCAAGGCAGCAATACTTTTCTGAAATTATTTCCAAAAATGTCAACAACTCTCGCATGTTGTTTTCTGTAATTGAAAAGCTCACAACCCCCCCAGATCAGATTGCCCCTGAATTACTGTCAGCTGGAAAATGCAATGAATTTACTGTATATTTCAATGAAAAAATACAATCAATAAGGTCAAACATCAGAACAAACCAGCAAAATCACAAAACTCTTGAACAGCTTCAACCACTGAGGGATGAGTCAACTACAATGTTAGAGTTTATTACAGTGAACCCAAAAACAATAGAGGAGACTGTTCAGCAGATGAATCAATCAACGTGTTGCCTTGACACAATACCCTCAAACTTCTTTAAAACTGTTGTAAAGTCAATTGTCACTGATTTGTGTCAGATAATTAACTGCTCATTCCAATCAGGCACCGTACCAAAATCCCTGAAAGTAGCTGCTGTGAAACCTCTGTTAAAAAAGAGAATACTGGATGCCTCTATACTGGCTAACTATAGACCAATCAGCAACCTTCCATTCATGGCCAAGATCATTGAGAAGGTGGTCTTCAACCAACTGAGTCAATTCTTAACATTCAACAAAATATTTGATAAATTTCAGTCAGGTTTTGGTTCTCATCACAGCACAGAAACTGCTCTGATCAAAGTGATCAATGACATAAGGTTGAAAAGTATCTGTTCTCATTCTATTGGATCTAAGTGCTGCATTTGACACTGTAGATCATACAATTTTGTTGCACAGATTGCAAACATGGGTTGGACTAAATGGAAAAGTAATGCAATGGTTTAAGTCATACTTGGAGGAGCGAAGCTATTTTGTAAGCATTGGAAACTTTGAATCTGACAGATTACCAATGTCCTGTGGGGTTCCTCAGGGATCTGTTCTTGGACCTCTTCTGTTTAGCCTTTATATGCTTCCTTTAGGACAAATTTTACAGAACTGTAAGGTTGATTATCAGAGCTACGCAGATGACACACAACTATATCTATCACTGAACCCAGATGACTATGGTCCCATTGAGGTGTTGTGTGACTGCTTAGAAAAAGTAAACTGCTGGATGAGTGAAAACTTCCTTCAACTAAACCATGACAAGATGAAGGTGATTGTCTTTGGTAACAAGGAAAAGAGGACTGCTGTCAGCAAGTATTTGAGTCTGGATCTTTAACACTAGAAGTCCCAGGGATTTCTATATCCCCCCAGAAGTCCCAGAGCAGGGTCAAATGAACTCTAGGACCAAACTGACGACTCTGATGGCTACAATTTGCCTCTATTAATTTGTAAATGAATCACCTGAGAAATCAGCAGGGGGGAGAGCCTGACTCTAACAATGGAAGTCTGGAATGTTAGGGGGAAGTGCCCTGGAAGCTAAAGTCACAATGCCCCGTTTATTAACTCGTTCTGCTTGATGCTGGGGGAGAACAAACACAGACTACAAACATTGAAAGAAACAGAGTCACCTCTTCCAACACACCTGGTTCAAATGATTATCAGGCTTCTGCAGAGCTGGATGATCATTTGAATAAGGTGTGCTGATTAGCGGCCCTCGAGGACCGGAATTGGACACCACTGGAATACCATGTTGTCATGCAGCCTTTTGTGCTGTGGGGAATAAATAGCTGGCTGCTTCCACCTGCTGACACTCCACACTTATTCTACTCAAAATGCAGAGAAGGTTTACCACTCAAGAAGCGTTGGAATTGATCCTGAACAATGCAAACCCTTGTGACTCAGATGGGGAGGACATAAACCTTCAGCCAAATTCGGATTCGGACTCTGAGCTGTCTTCAGGTTAGATTTCCCAAACATCCTATTTTCATTTCCTGACTTTATTTTTATTTAAAACCGAAGAAAAGAATAATTTGAATTTGTTCACATTGCAGATGACGCGACTGCTCCTCATCTGGAAAAGAGAGCTCGGTTGGAGAGTGAGCCCACAGAGACGGCGAAAGAGGGCACAGTGTGGCATGAAGAACATGTGGGTACAATTCTCCGTTTCACTCCAATGGAACCGTACGCTGCAGATGGAGAGCCAACAGCAAAGGCCAGAAGAAGAATCAGGAGTCGCCTTCAGAGCTTCCTCTGTTTCATTACTGTTGGCATGCTCCGTCCCATTCAAGAATGGACTATTCAGCATGCACGGCAAACGGAGCAGACGGACTGGTTCATGATCCTCCATGAACTAATGGCATTTATTTCTGTTATTATTTTGAGGGGGGTGACCAAGGTTCCATCTCTGCGTGACAGCTGGTCAGCATGCCTGGGAAACCCACTTATCACTGGAATTATGTCACGAAACCGTTTCCAAGACATCATGCGTCACCTACGATTTGATGACATGTTTACGCGCAGTGAGCGAGTGCAGACAGATAAGTTTGCTGCAATTTCGGATGTGTGGGGATCGTTTGTTACCAACTGCATCACATGCTACAACCCTGGTCGACACATCACATTGATGAACAGCTTTTCCCATCGAAGACTCGCTGCTGTTTCCTGCAGTACATTGCAACAAAACCCGACAAATTTGGCATAAAGTTTTGGGTGGCTTGTGATTTGAAAACAAAGTACATCTGCAATGTCCTCCCATATCTTGGAAAGGACCCCAGTCGTCCAGTGAGGAGAGACTTTCTGAGAGTGTGGTGATGAAGCTGATGGAACCATTTATGGACAAAGGCAGGACGGTCACCACGGACAATTTCTTTACATCACTGACACTTGCACGACGACTGCTCAGCCGGAAAACCACCATCCTCGGGACAGTCAACAAGATTCGCCGGGAAATTCCTCAGTCAACTAGAAAGATGGACCGCAAGGAATTCACCACTCGGTATGTTGTTGGTCTTTTTTATTCCATCAACACCTCTGAGTGTGTCATTGTGTTTAAAACCGCTATAATAACAACAATTTCTTCTTTTTTAGGTGTTTTCCACCACTGGTGCCACGCTGACGGTGTATGCGCCCAAACGAAAAAAAGACCGTCTACATTCTCAGCAGCATGCACAGCGTGGTTGAGACTGAGGAACCATCAAAAGGAAGCCAAACACCATCACCCAATACAACACCACAAAGTGCGGAGTGGATGTGATGGACCAGATGGTGCGGGAGTACAGTGTGCGCACAGGAACACGGCGATGGCCAGTCGCCGTGTTCTACAACATGATCGACATGGCGGCACTCAATGCACATCTGCTTTATCAAGCATGCACCGGGGTGCAGGAGAGACGGGTGGACTTCCTGGTTCAGCTAGCAAGAGAGTTGGCTAACTCTCATGTGAGTGAAAAGAAGGCACTCAAAGAGCAACTGCGCCAACAACAACCGCCTACACCTGGCCCTGGGAAAAGGGCTAAGTGTCAGATCAACCATTGCTGCAAGAGCAATCGCGCAACTGTGCGATGTGTTCATTGCCACAAATACACATGTGGCAAATGTAGGAGAGAGATACCGTGGCAGTGCCAAGTATGTCACGAGTCTCAATAAGAGGATGAAGGAGATTCTTCTAAATAAAAACCATTGAAAACAAATCACAGTTGTTCTTTTGCACATTTCTCACACCACACTGTCATTAAAAATAAATAATTTTTGTGTTCTCTTTGGGTCAAATGACACCTCTATGGGTTTTATAGGTAAAAAGTTCATTTGACACCTCTGTGGGACTTCTAGTGTTAAAAGCTAAAGACCAAGTCAAAAACCTTGGTGTTCTGATTGACTCAGATCTGACATTCAGCATCAGATCAAATCTATCACAAAAACATCTTCTACCACCTAAAGAACATCTCCAGAGTGAAAGGTTTAATGACTCAGAAAGATCAGGAGAAACTGGTCCATGCTTTTATCTCCATCAGACTGGACTATTGTAATGGTCTTCATCAAACATCTACAGCTGGTTCAGAACGCTGCAGCTCGGGTCTGAACTAGAACAAAGAGGTCAGAACACAATACTCCAGTTTTAAAGTCTTTACACTGGCTCTCAGTCAGCCTCAGAGGAGACTTTAAAGTTCTGCTGCTGGTGTATAAATCTGTGAATGGGTTTGGTCCAGAATACATCAGTGACATGTTAGTCAGGTATGAACCCAGCAGGTCTCTCAGATCTATGGACACAGGTCAGATAGTAGAGCCCAGAGTTCACAGTAAACATGGTGATGCTGCTGTTATGGTCATTTTTATATTCATCATCATATCGTCAAATGTATGTTCATGTGTACAATTTGTCATGTTTTAATACATGACGACTCCATTACTCTTTACACTTTTGAACAGCTGAATCATGATTAAATAGTACAGATCGTATTATTCTCAGTGCAGCACAGTCTCTGCCAAGCCAGAATCTCTGCTCACATGCAGACATACACTGACGCACACACTTATCAAGACAGATAAAGACTGGAGCCGAACCTTCTCATAACATCTTCATCATCCCCCAACATTTCCACTATGGGCATCTGACTCCCTCCCTTTTGTCTCTCACTGTTGGGACCTTTTCTTATCTGTATAAAACCTTAAGCTGAAACTGTTAGAGGGCGCGGCACTTCCTTCGGACGTCCGCCTGGACGGACGCTAATTTTGTTTCACTTTGTTCCATCTTGTATCTTTTTTCTTAGTTTTAGAATAAACCTTTTTTTTATAAAATCATCAATGCTTCTCCTGGACTCCATCATTCAACCAGAGCAATAAATCATGTCTCCAAATGAGGTCAACCGTAAATTCAGCCGTAACACTGCTTTTAGTTGTTATGCTGCAAAGAAGTGGAACAAACTGCCAGCAGAGCTGAAGTCAGCATCACATGTGAACATTTTTAAATCAAAGTTAAAGGCACTTTTTTTTTCTACTGCATATGATTGAGAGAGAGATTTTTAGTCATATTGTGGATGTCATGATGATTTTACTGATGATTTTAATTGATTTTACTGATGATTTTAATTGATTTTACTGATAATTTTAATTGATTTTACTGATGATTTTAAATGTTCTTATTGATTTTAAACAATTGAATGTTTTATCATGTAAAGCACATTGAGTTGCCTTGTGTATGAAATGCGCTATACAAATAAATTTGCCTTGCCTTGCCTTGCCTATAATCCCAGCTCTCCTTCAGGACAAGCTTTCCCAGCTGAACGTGTCAGACTCCACCTGCAGGTGGATCACAGACTTCCTGTCTGACAGGAAGCAGCACGTGAATCTGGGAAAAACCATCTCTGCTCCCCGGACCATCAGCACTGGATCTCCTCAGGGCTGTGTTCTTTCTCCTCTGCTCTTCTCCCTGTACACCAACAGCTGCACCTCCTCACACCAGTCGGTCAAACTCCTGAAGTTTGCAGACTGAACATCAGCTCCCTCATCAAAAAAGCTCAGCAGAGGATGTACTTCCTGCGGCAGCTGAAGAAGTTCAGTCTGCCAACAAAGATGATGGTGAACTTCTACAGCTCCATCATCCAGTCCATCCTCTGCTCCTCCATCACCATCTGGTACGCTGCAGCTACGGCCAAGGACAAGGCCAGACTGCAGCGTATCATCCACTCAGCAGAGAAGCTGCAATCTGCCCTCCCTCCAGGACCTGTACGCCTCCAGGATTCTCAGGCGTGCAGGAAAGATTGTGGCCGACCCCTCCCACCCCGGTCATAAACTGTTTCAATGTCTCCCTTCTGGAAGGAGGTTTAGGTCCATCAGGACCAGAACCTCCAGACACAAAAACAGCTTCTTTCCCTCTGCCACCATCCACATGAACACATCCCAAGTCACCCACTGAACCCCCCACCCCTGCACTGTATATATATATATATATATATATATATATATATATTTATATTTATATTCATCATATTTATCCTTTATTCTCTATCTATCCTTTATTTGTCCTTCATCCTTTATATTTATTATTATTATTATTATTATTATTATTATTATTATTATTATTATTATTATTATTATTATTATTTTTATTATTATTATTATCATTATTATTATTATTATTATTATTATTATTATTGTTGCTGGGTTGTTTCTTTCTTTCACGCACTGAAATTCCTTGTGCTGTCCTAAAAACTGTACTTGGCCAATAAAACATTTCTGATTCTGATTACAGTGTAGTATGTAGTCTGTTCACAATAGATACTTTTCACATTTAGTGCCTTATTTTTCTGTAACTATTTAATCACAATTAACATGATAAAGCCCCAGCCCTAATTCTCATCTATCATAATATAACTTTTGTTGATTTTATGCTAGACTATTGCTACAATCACAAGTTTGCTACTGTTATCTACTGATGTGCAACTAAGTAACGTCATTTAAGTCGCTGTCCAAAAACAAAGTCTCTGCTGGTTCCTGTTGGTTTGGTCATTCTGTCACTAATGCAGAGCAGCGAGTAGGAGTCGCGCTCATAAACCTGTCCATATTTATGACAAAAACTCATACAGCAAAGTATAAAATGGAGATGAATCAAAGACACACAGAAAAGGATCCAACCGTACGTTTTACAGACAAAATACTGAACCAGACTAAAATATGAAGAGAAAGCAAATCAAACCCCAGCATTCAACAGACAACCCCAGATTACTGAAAAGAAAGGAAACAGACTTAGTTCACAGATAGAAGGTCTGAGGTGCTTTAGCAGTGACGGTACAGTCAGGTCTGGCTTCAGGGTTTGTTTCCATCATCAAATACAAGAAACGAATCATAAGAACAAAAATGTAATTTAATAAAAACGATCCCTGCCAGAAGTTGTGTCTAAATTACTATTTAAGACTGCAGCTGCTCTCTCAGCATATCCTCCACTCATGCAGCGTGGTGAGTAATAAAAGACAGCGTGAAATCGCTAATAGTACAGCAGTTCCAGTGATAGAGAACACTGGCTCAATTATAGCAGCCAGCATTGAATCCCTTTAATACTTTACCATTTGCTGAGGCTAATTCACATTCTACTGTGGAGGTAAAATGCAGGAGCAGCATTAAAAAAAAGCACATCAGTTTAAAACCAATGAAGAAGATTGTAAATCATGTATCAAAGAGACGGAGAGAACACAGCATCGAGTTTTTAACTGGAACACGTTAGCATTGCTGTGTTTAGTCACACATTCCCTAGTTTACTGTTCATAGAACGGAATATTAACACGGTTTAATCCAGGGTGAACACTGAGGTGTTACACGTTAAATATGGCAGAATAATGTAATGTGAAGCGTACAGAGTCAGAAAGCTGTGTTTTAGATCAGGATCATATTTTATTAACAGGATTAGGCTCTACATCAAAGAATAGGCTTGATTAGAGGTAAAGGCCATTAGAAACAGGACAAGAGCTAAAGAACAGGGCCATCATTCATAAATCATAGAGTTGAATCTACACTAAAAGTTAACGTACGTCAAAAATCTGAACATGAGCTACATCAAAAATCATTTCAGATTCATCAAACCCTGTGTCGCTAACCTGTAGCACAGATAGAAGTAGCACCGGTGAAGTAACTTCATATGACGCCCTCGACACGCCCACACACTACTATAAATGGTCAAAGGAGCTCATGAATGGTTTTTGCATCTGAACGACCTGCTGACAAATATGATTTTACCATCGTTAGTAACAGACGTGACAAGGAAAAGGAATTTCAGAATGAGAAAGAGATGTGTGCGTGATGAAGGCCAGAAAAAGAGTATAAATAAATAAGTTATTTACAGCAGTCGTCACTGCATTCAATGGTGTAAAATATGTCAGAGCTGAAAAGACGTCAGTGTTTCTGCTACAGGACAAACCTGAGGCCACACTGTCACAGATAAAACGTGCACAGCTTTCCTCCTCCATGCTGTACAAACGGCTTTCAGCTGCAATCTGTTACAGACACACGTGCCCTCATTTATTAACCGTTCGTACGTTCAGATCTGAGCGTACCACGTGCGTTCAAACAATTTTAATCGTACGCTACGATCAGATCTCACGTCTGGTCTGACCTGGTGTACGCAGATCTGAGCGTGTGGATTTGTGGCTCAGTACAGCAAAATGTGATCGATAAAAAATAAAAGTGTTAAACTAGTCTCTGCTGTCGTTTCAGTATTAGCAGACACACATTCAGAACCAATCAAAATGGATTATTAAAACTGGTGTTGTTCTGATGTCCTTTTTCAGTCCTGATACCAGTTGCATAATAAGTTATGACCTGTTTTTCTTCCAATTCTTAAGAGCTGCATACTCACTAGAATGTAAAAATCATTGCTATCATGGCTTAGTGAGACTGGAAAAACACCTACACAGAGTAAATACAGGATCACTTTGTTTATTGCCTACCTGTATGAGTGACAAATGAATAAACTCTTCTATCAAATGCCAACCACCGTGTTATGTGGTAATGCAAATACAACATTATTTAAAACAAAACAAAATGAATTTAAAAAAGGCCATGTTATCACTGATATCTGCACTTTTTTTGTTTTCCTTATAACAGCTGTGATCCGTGTACGCGTTGTGTACACGGATCACAGCAGCGCCGCTTCGTGGGAACGCTGTTGTTTATATACAGAGGAAGTGTGTGGCATTATTTTAACCTGCTTTGTATAACATTTTATTGGTGAATGGAGCGATGTCTGACATATATCAGCGCTGCGCGAGCTGTCAAAGCTGAACCAGTGACAGTGCAGCATCCACTGATGCGTTTTAAAGGATTTGTTTATTTTTTTAAATATTTTATTTATTGCTTCCAGCGTGCAGACAACTGAGACAATAAATGTTATATTATTGTGTGTTTCTCCAGGTTCAACTAGACTAAATGTAAAGAATTGTCTTAATCAAATAGAGATTTACGGTTTCTGTGGATGAGTAACATTTCATTTAAAACATCGTTTTCAGTTATGTAGAATTTATTTCAACCCTCAGCCAGAGTACGTTCACTTCCTCCTTTATTTTCTCCCACAGAACATGTAAAATAAGCTCCTTAAATTCCCGTTTTCACACGACCGACAAACACATCTTTGTTTTTTTCACCTCAGCTGTGACAATGTTGATTTTCATCTTGGAAACGTTTATTTTCTTGCTAGTGTTTGTTTGACCTCAGTGGGCGGGGCCTCCGAACCTGGAACTTTTGAGGTCATAACATGTTAATGACGATCTAATTCTGCCGTGGCATTTATCAACACCTGATCATTTGTACGCTGGGATTGGTCAGATACCAATGTTTGATAAATCACAGGTTGGTCCTGTCGTACGACACAATGTGAACTCAGATTTACACCTATTTTTACACAAAGGTTGATCAACGAGGGCAACAGACACTGCTGTGTATCTGGATACATGTAGATTGTATTCATATTTCATGGTTCATGTACCCGTACGTGCATTAATTTTCACTCAGAACCTCAATATGAACATTTGAATCCATGAGCTAATGTATCACAGCAGACATCTATAACAGTGTTATGTGATTACAGTTGTGGTCACACTGCCCTAGGCTGGCCAGATACCATCCTACACTGATAGCATTCACCAAGGTATCTTCTCGGATGCTCTGCCATTGTTATGACTACCGGCATCAGCAACGTACACAGAACGACATTCAGATGAATTGAGACACACACACTCTGAACCCCCGGTCTGTTCCCCAAAACCCTTTGACCAATAATCCCTGTGTCAGCATCTGACCAGCAACCCTAAAGCTTGACTCTGTCTCATTCACAACGGTCTGATTGATCTATAACTCTGATATGTGAGCACATAAAATGTATGAAATTAATCTTGCTTCACATCACCACTTCACCATCACCATCGTCTCCAAAGTGTCCGTGCACCAGTGCACACATTCTCACGCTACGTTTATTTTTATAAATCATAAACTTTGTGTTGAAAGTGTTAAGCACATCTTTAAAGCCACATTTTCAGCATATTCAGGTTATAATCAGTTCTCCTAAGCAATTCAAAGTTTTCAATGAGAAACTGGAATCAAAAGCTTTCCTGAAGCCAATTCTGCTCAGAAAGCAACTGAATTCAATCAAATATTCTTTTATATTTTGTTCTTGGTTGAAAAGATAAGGTTTACAATTCAGTTCATTTAATATGATCCAATGGTGTGTGTTATTTTCAATCCTTTGGATATTACTTTTATTTAATTGGGATCCATGACAAACACACACAGCTTGGAAACGTTCATCAGTTTGTTCGTCTCAGAATCCTGATCCACAAGCAGCCAAACACTGAGACGCCAATCAACGGGAAAATAAACGCTGGCAAACGTCAAAACCTTCATGGAGACTTTCCCAACGTTTGTTTGGAGGCGACGTGACGTTCAGTTTGTTCAAACGCATGAAACACTTTGTTTTCCTTTGTATTTCCATCTTTACCTGAAAACAGGAATATATAACAGGAATATTTATCTTCCTGGAAACTGCAGAGTCATGATCCAATGGATGCACACACACACACACACACACACACACACACACACACACACACACACACACACACACACACACACACACACACACACACACACAGGTGTGAACAACCTCATAAGAGCATCATCATTTCAAACAGGTAAATTCAGTAATTTCATCATTATTGTGCCAAAGTTTGCTCTTCCATATCTTAATAATATGTACGGTAAGTGAGAAACTAAAACATCTAAGCAATAAGTGACAGATAACAATACCAGCAGGATCATCACTTAAATTTCCTTGATTTTGTGATCAGATTTTATTTAATTTGAGGAAAAATGAAGGATTTTAGAAACATTTTGTAAATTGAATTTTATTTAATCTGTTTATATGAATATGACTGAAATAGTTGGTAACTCAAGGCCCAGATTGGACCCCAGGCCTTGAGTTTGACATTTTGTATTTCATGTTATTTGCAGTTTTGTGTGAGTAAACAAGTGTGAATGTCCTTTAGCATTAGCGCTATGACAGACTGTCCTGGTCAGGGTGCTCCATGCATTGGTCTGAAGATAAGTTAGAACAGATCCATCAGACTCCTCTGAGTTACATTAACAACACGTGTACGATTATACAGATGTTTCATTTATATATATACATATATATATATACACTAGTACAGTGCCTGTCGGAAGTATGCATTCATGTGGGAGCATGAGGGGTATATTTGCAGGTGCAATTTTCCTGGTTTAATTCTATGGGACATGTGCATAACTTCATCATCACTTTTATATTTTTTAGCTTGGTGTATTTTTCTGTAACATGTTTTTCGGAGTCATGTGTATCTTTGTTGTGTTTTTGGGCATTTTTTGTATAATTATTGTATTTTGTTGCCATTGTAGTGTAATTCTGGAGTCATATATATATATATATATATATATATATATATATATATATATCACTAAGAGCTCATTGAATGGATTTCTCTGCTGACAAGAGCTCAGACGTGTGAAATCTGCAATTTGAATTTATCAAAATATGGAGTTTTATGCTCATTGGAGCAACTTTTAATCAGAAACAACAAAGGTAAGACATCATTTGTAATCATTGCTGACTTTTTCTGCTGAATATTTTCTGATTCTGTGGCGTTGTTTTGGTACGTAACATCCTAAACCATATATCAGTGGATTCAGCTCAGCCTGTAGTTTCACGTAGGCTCTTGTTTTAGAGATCTGTGTTTTGTTTTTTGTTTTTTTTGTGACTCACATCAGTGGAAAAATGCAGAGTTTGTGACGTCAACATTTTCCCTCTTTAACCATAATGGCCTGGTGTGTGTGCTGTGGTGTTCTGTTCTGAATGTGGGTTAGCTACAGTTGTAGCTTCTATAGTTTCTTAGGATTACAGAGAGGTACAGAATGTGTGATTTCATTCAATCTTTACAACATTTAGACCTGTGAGAGTCACGGAAGCTGGAGGTGCCCCCACCGGCGGGTCCGTTGGGGTTGAAGAGGTTTAAACAGCTGATGCAAAGTCACAAACAATAAACTTTATTCATTCATAAGTTCATCAGCTTCATTTATTGAGTTTAATTCAGCTTCAACTTTTGTTTGTTCAATGGAACAGAAATGTACTTATAAGATATAAACTTGTTGCTGTACTAACACATCCAAGATCATTGCTGGAGTTGTTGTAGTTGTGCCAATGTGAGTTTTCCCGGAGTTTGTATATGCAAATAGGAGCATTTTCCAAAAATGTAATATTTTGTATTTTTTTGCCAAAATTCACGGCTCCGATCTGCAAACACCGTAAAAGTGATCAAAAACCCATGGATCACTTTCAGTTCCCACTTCTCTAGATGATCTCCAGTGATTTCGAACCCCGTCAGTGAAACACCCCAGAAGAAATGAGTTAAAATACAATGTGAGCGAAATTTTTAAATTTTTGTTTTTTGGCGTGGTCTGAATAATATTTTTTACTTGTCTTGTCATGGTTTACTTCTGTGTCAATTTTCATGATTGTACGATGAAATAATTTTTTTGGCAATTCCTATCTCGTAATGCATTTTTGGCGTACTTGGGGGCGCTGGCGCGTCAGATTTTTGCATTTTTTAAATCGGAAAAAGAAAGAATGAAAGAAAGAAAGAAAGAAAGAAAGAAAGAAAGAAAGAAAGAAAGAAAGAAAGAAAGAATAATATTCCAGCCCAATAACAATGTTTTCCCCTTACATGAACTATACATTTTCAGAAAACATGGGGGCATGTCTACGACATTACAAGGGTCCCTGGTCACTGACGGGCACGTGGCATTAGCATAGGGTCCGCCCCTTCCCAGCTTGTGGCGCTTGAGCCTAATAAATATTAGGTAGCATTATTTTCTCTATTGGACTCAAAGTGTTTAGTTTCTGCTATGGTACGTGTTGCGTTTGTCATGCAGTAATCCAAACAGATTAGACACTGAGATATGACACCTCAGTTAAAAACACTTTTCTTCCTGCTGCTCATCAAACAGTGTGTGCACACTGCGCCACAGGAGCCGTACACACAATGACTGGAACACTGAGGCAAATATTAACATCTCCCTTTTACTGCTTCATCCATGATACTTTTACGTCCTCGTGTAACGAGCGCCTGCTTTGCCTCTAACTTTGATCGCAGATGGCTGCAGTCAAAGTCCATTTTTATGGTGTCTTGAGCTCATTTGTGCAAAGCTGTTTCCTGTTGCTAATGTTTCTGTGTAGAATGAAGCTTCACTGCAGGACCACACATTTAAAGTTATTTCATCTCAACGGGAAGAAGACGTGCAAGGAAACAGCAGAAAGACACAGGTGTTTGCACACAGAGGGGTTTCTGAGATAATCAAGGAGATGGTCATTAGGTTTCACCACAAACAGCTTTAATCTCCACCTGACATTGGTTTATGTTGGATTCAGTGTCTGAACAGCAGTGATACACAGACACTCAGGATTATTCAATCCAAACTTTTACTGATGCATAATGGCTGCATTCAGACACTATTCATTTAAAGAGTATATACTGTCTACTGTATACTATAGTATATACTGTCTACTATATACTATAGTATATACTGTCTACTATATTCTATAGTATATACTGTCTACTATATACTATAGTATATACTGTCTACTATATACTATAGTATATAGTAGACAGTATATACTATAGTATATAGTAGACAGTATATACTATAGTATATACTGTCTACTATATACTATAGTATATAGTAGACAGTATATACTATAGTATATAGTAGACTACTATATACTATAGTATATACTGTCTACTATATACTATAGTATATAGTAGACAGTATATACTATAGTATATAGTACACTACTATATACTATAGTATATACTGTCTACTATATACTATAGTATATAGTAGACGGTATATACTGTAGTATATAGTAGACGGTATATACTATAGTATATAGTAGACAGTATATACTATAGTATATAGTAGTGTACTATATACTATAGTATATACTGTCTACTATATACTATAGTATGTGTAGGATGATGAGCGTTCCCACTGAAGTATACTTCCAAGTTTCCCAAGATGCATTTGGAATCTACAGCACTAAAAACCTTGTTCACAGTAGAATATCAATCATTTCATCCATAAAACTCACGTACACACATTGAATTCACACATTTCACACATTTTCAGAGACCCTCCATTGGTCTACTGACTACACTTCCTGTTAACTTCAAAACAAGAGCCCTGTTTACATGAGTTAAAAAAAAACTAATGGAAGGCTAAAATAGATGCTTTTATTTTGAAAAGGGGATGTGATCGCTCGCAATGCATAATGGGGGGGTTGCGTATGACTCGTATAATTAGTATAAGTAGTACGCAGTGTGACATTTTGAACACAAACCAAAAACCCAAAGCAAACAAAATAAAAGAAAAATACACAGACAGAAAAAAATGCAAAATCACAACAAGAAAAATCGAGAAAATAACTAAAAAACACACAAAATAACTCAAAAAACACACAAAATGATGGGAAAATACACAAAAGGACCATTGAATTGAGCGAAATAATTAATGTTTCATTGTTTAACCTCATGAGGTTAAACATTGCACCCTATAAAGTACATGTTCACTGTGAATAATAACAGATGTCAGCAGCTTCACTCCACAGATCTAAAACTGTCAGTTTGCTGCATCTGATGACAAATGACGTTTCTATCTTTACACTTTTGCACAATAAGGCTTTTCTATTACTGAGTGATTTCAGCTGAAGGTTGGTCTGAGGCCAACTGTCTAGTGTTTTCCTGAAAAGCAGGCGATATGTTTCAGAGGTGTGTGTGCAGGGGCGGATCTAGAAAAGATTCAATGGGGTGGAAAGAGGGGGCAGGACTTTTTCAGAGGTGTCAACCTATAGCAGACGTACATAAAGCATACTGAATTATAGGGCTGGGTATTGCCAGGTACCTCGCGATGCCGTATATTGCAATAATTTTGCCCACAATAATCAATACATCGTGAGAAAATTAATCCACGATACATCATGATAACTGTCACTGAAGAAATTCAGAATTTATCTACTGCATTGAATTACAAAACACTGTCAATCAGTTTCACATGATGACAGCCACGTGTACACAGCACAGTATAAGAAGTCTGAATACAGTTTTATGACATGGTTAAAATGAGCCTGGTTAATATTTACAGTTAAGATGATCCACTGTAACAGTGACTCTTCTTAACACACACTGACCACAACTATAGTCACATGACTTTGTGTTATGTTTAAGTCTTTAAGGAAAGACTGATACAAAATATTGCTTCATCAAAATATTGTTAACGTTTGTGCAAATAAACATTAAATCATTAAAAACAAAATGAATGCAGAAAATAGTTCAACTTCTCTGTAAACATGGACACATGTCAGTGTTGTTTAACAAACAGTGATTATATCATCTTCATTTCTGTGAGATTCACTAGTATCTAAACCATGTTTTCTTTGATAGACATTGATTTATAGACACAGAAGTGAATAGATATGAACCTCCTAGACAATAGCTGAACACTGTTAATATTTACTGTAGTGGAGACAAACATCCACACAGAAAAACTGCTTCTGTGCATGAAAATAAACAGGATAATTATCATATTGATCACATTGAAGAACCATTCTGTAACATTTAACAAAGTGTAAGACTTGGAATTATGTGAATAATAAAAAAAGTGTCTAGTAGTTTTATTTAAATTATTACAGTCCAATATGTTTTTAATTTTACAAAAATATGGCTTTAAATCAGTTGTTTTCACTGTAACAAACTGTAAGCAGATGGGGAAAAGTGTCACTGGCATGTTATTATTATTATTATTATTATTATTATTATTATTATTATTATTATTATTATTATTAATTTAACATTGACATGTTACTGATGCCACACTGTTATTAAACTAAGTATAAAAACTTATTTTTTAGGGGCATATGATGAATTTGTGTTAAACACTGTTTATTTGTTATTTTCATTAGGTTTTAAAACGAAATAACTTGGGATGTAACAATCAATTCATAGGTATCACGGTTGATATCGATTTTCTGACAATTGAATCGCAGTACTTTTTTTAACCAGCAGAGGGCGCTATCCGGAAGTGTTGGCGGCGGGCGGAGTCTGCTAATACTTTCTTTCTGGCTGCCTTCTACTCTTAAATATGTTAATAAATGATTCCTTACCCCTTTAGCACCGAAAGAATATCTGTAATATTACTTTAATATCTGTAAAAGTCACGGTTTTCTATTAGCTCTGTCTGCTAGCATAGCATCTCTTCTTCACTGCAAGATATCTGCATACCAACCGACCACTGGGTTACCAGCGCCCTCTGCTGGTCCAAACAAATATGACGTAAATCAGTGCAATGACGTTTTTTTTTTTTTAAAGTCCAATTGTTAAGGCACAAAATACATTTTCAGTTGCACTTTTAAAAGAAAAAGAACTATTATGCAATTTTGCATTGTTTATTATAGAACCAGAATTTAAATTAATAGGCTTCATTTTCATTTGTATTATTCCTTTATTTATTTAATTCAAGATTTATTTTTAGTTAAATTGCATTGTTTTGAATTGTTTATCAAGGAATTCTTTTGACAATGAAAAATAAAAGGAAAATAATACAGTATTTTTTTCCCCCAAAATTTTTTTTTCTACAGTCCCATTTTGTAAATGAAAAAATCGTGAGAGAATCGTATCGTGAACCCAGTATCGTGAATCGAATCGTATCGGGAGTTGAGTGAATCGTTACATCCCTAGAAATAACCAAAGAACGAAGGGTACATGGGTTATGATGCTACATATACATATGCTCCCCAAACGTGTGCACATTCAGCACACACTGGACACACACACATCAGTGCACATTGCCTCACACACACTCAAACCTACACAATCCGTGAACACACAAGCTGCAGCACAAAACACACTCAAACGAGTAAAACCTGCATGTGCACAAACACTCAGTGATGTCTGAAGGCAGTGGAACGTCAGTCACAGAGGGAGGGAGGAGAGAGTCCAGGGCTGTTACTCCTTTTTGGAACGACTTTGTCTCTGATACAAATGTGTGCTCACTGCTCACAGCAAATGTGTGAGTGTTGGCAGCTATGTTTTTACCTCTTTCCTCCTCTTGTAAACAATGCATTTCTGATACTTCCACCTCTTCTTCGTTGGTGTTTTAGAACGTTGGCTCCGCAGTCAGGAAGCGTCAGCAAATCCTTACTGGTCGGCGGACCGCGGCTTAGTTCAGTGTCCCTGTGTACAAGCAGGGGGGCAAGGCTTTGTTGTGGGGGGGCATCTGCCACCCTATGCCACCCCAGTAGATCCGCCCCTGTGTGTGTGGATCAGTGGACAAATACATGTGAGGTCTGAACTCTAATCTGGAAGTGACGCACATACAACTCATAAAGTGACTGCAAAACTTTGTGGATTTACTACAACTTTGTGGAAATTATATGTGGAAATAAATATCACTGGTTGAATGTTGTAATTGGTTCTTTTAGAGACTAAACAGTAATGTGTACATTAAGGTTAGCATGCATAAATAATAAGTGAGATTTTTAAAGGAAGTACACATAAAGAAGTAAGTTGAAAAGCTGTTCTTTCTTTTTAATTTTTTAAAGATATATCAACATATTGTTTAATTAATAAATACAAAGTGAAATGAAATCTTGATATATTTGAACCTTTAAAAATAAATAGAAAAAATGGCCAATAGAGGAATGAATGAATTAAAAATACTATGAAACAAAGTTATATCTGTATTTAGATAATCAGAATGAATAATATAGATAATGATTATGATTTTGTTCATCTGTGTCTGATTGGTGACGTGTTTCCTCCTTAGGGCGCAAAAATCTTTACCATCCACTCTCGTTAAAAGTTGTACATTCACAGTAACTACTCTTCAATACGAGTCAATGGAGTGTCTGTGGGCGCAGTTTACCTGCGGCTGTGCAGAGTTGAATGCACCCAGAACACTTACACAACACCCTCCTCCCATCATGGGAGGGGCTGACGTCACAGTGGTCCGTCATAAAGTGGCTTTGACAGGTGAAGCCGTGGGACGTTAGTAGGAGAAATAAAATGAAATTAAATAATTCTACTTTTCCTGCCTACCTGCTGACTCAGCATGTATTAACACAGGAGGGAGACATTTAAAACACTTTTCAGAAAAGACAAAGAAACTTGAACAAACGAGGAACAAAATACATTTGATGACTTCAAATCTTGAGTTTGTCCATATTTTATAAACTAGGTCTTAAATTATATTTTGTCAGGTCTTAAATTATGTATATTCATTGACCAGTTCCTTACCCTCGTTTGTATTTAATTAATACTGTTTCTTTCCACTTATTTACAAAATTAGATTTTTTAAAATGTGTGTTATCACTCATTCATTCCATAATTATGATCTATAGATGTTTGTTTTTTACAGTATTCTGATCAAAATGTGGTAGTTGGACATTAAGGGGTATTTAGATTCAGAAATGAGAGAAAGGGGTGTTTGAGCCAAAAAATGTTGAAAGTAGTTCTGTGACTGTAATTGTTCTTACTGTATTTGTTCAAAGCTACACAAACCCTGTTTTTGGTGTTTATCTACTGTATTTTGGCGTTGTAGCCCCTCCTGGAGAGAAATGCACCAGTCGCCACTGCTCTCGTATCTGAAGCAGCACATATCGATGACGTCATGTTGTGTTTTACGGCCTGAGGCGCTTTTATTGTTTAGTCTGATGACTTTTATTTTGAAGTCTGACCATTGACAGAGGTTTTCCTGATACTTCACTCTGTCATAAAATGTACACCGTACTGGAGGTTGCTGTTAATCTCTGAGCGTCTGATGGCCGTCACGTGATTAATTTCCTGGGTGTAAGTCTCCCAGTGTTTCCATTACAGGAGCTGTGAGGTGATTAGCACTGGGAGCTGTGGCTGATGGTATAGAGTCAAGCTTACCATCACCAATTATTAACATCATTAATGTACGAAGGTAACTGGTGCCAGAGGTGGATTGGCCATCATGCACACCAAGCATCATCTAGTGGGGAGTCGACCCAAAGTGGGCTGGTCCGTTTTTATAATTATATAGTTATTATTTTGACATGACTCATCAGACGGCTCATGTGGGGTGGTGCAAGTTTCTATATTTTTTAAAATCCCTCCAATTGGGCCACTCATTATTGGCCAGCAATGTGTTCACATATATTGTTGGTCTATTGTTTGTCAGTGTCAATCAATCATAGGCTGACAGTGCTGTCAATTACTACATGAGCCAGGCTGGGGGCGGGACAGACAAACTGTCTGGAGAGGGGCAGAGTCATCACCGGAAAATGGAACAAAATGGTTCAAAAGTGGCAAGAAAACTATGAAGTGGCAAAAAAAAAATGGGCAAAAATGTTAGATAAAATGAGCAAAATGTAGCGAACAATAGCGAAAAAGGGCAAAAATCTGGAACAAAAAAAAATCGGTTAAGATTTGCATAATTAATGTAAAACAGTGTTAATTAAAAAATTCATATAAATTTATTTTGTCAGAGTGCAACTTCTACAAATTTTAGCACAAAATTTTAGTGCTAAAATGGTGTCTCTGAGTTAATTATTAACAGAGATATGGCAGTGTACAGTAAAACCTAATATTACATTAAAAGTATAAGTGTTAGCATTTTACAAATTACTTAGCAGTGCTGACATACTTTAGTGGAACATTTAGACATTTGAATAGTGCAGATCGGTAAAGAATTGGCTGAGTTGTAGCAAACCAAAATGTAGCTCTGCATTCCCACAATTATGTAATAATTGTAAATAATTACCAATTATGCAATTAAATTACAATTGACCCCAACCCTGGTATACACACTCCATGCTTGCTGGAAAGTCTTGCTCTACCTTTTTGTCTGGGAGCCTTTTCAGGAGCTAACACCTGTATATATATGTGTGTGTGTGTGTGCGTGTGCGTGTGCGTGTGTGTGTGTGTGTGTGTGCTGTAGTAGTGGATGTAAAGCCATTAAATGTTGCTCAGAGCTCAGAGTAGAGCAGCTTTGTTTCCTACATGTCCTCATGGAGCCTTTAACTGATGAACAATGATCAACCCACACATTAATCTCATGCTGACGCTCTCACTTTGCTGCAGAGACACATTTAAAATATATGTGGATTTTATAAAAATGCCATCAGACACAATGGAGCTTTAATTCCACAGGCTAACCAATCACATTTCAGTATCAGCTCTGCTGTGACAGAACAGCAGGATGGTGTTGTTTGGATGGATCGTCATGGCAACAGGGATGTCAAACAACCCGAGATGTTCAGAACTTGTTCCTGTTCCATCGTGATTTGCTGCCGGGAAGGAACAAAAAAGATGTAACTGTTAAAACTCAATTCATTACGTTTATTGAGGTGGAATCACTGGTTTATCACCATCAGGTCTGAGCTGGTGTAGATCATCTGAGTGGATTAGTGGAGTCTGAACTAACCTCAGCTGTTATTTAAAGCTGATATCCAGAGTTTCTGAAAAATTATGTTTATGTATGATTAGGGATGTAACGATTCACTCAACTCCCGATTCGATTCGATTCACGATACTGGGTTCACGATACGATTCTCTCACGATTTATTTTACAAAATGGGAATGTTGACAAATGACTGAAAAATATTCCTTTTTTTTTTTGGGAAAAAAACTAGAAACTACTATTATTTTCCTTTTATTTTTCATTGTCAAAAGAATCCCTTGATAAACTATTCAAAACAATGCAATTTAACTAAAAATAAATATTGAATGAAATAAATAAAGGAATAATACAAATGAAGAAGAAGCTTATTAATTTAAATTCTGGTTTAAACTACATAATAATCTTTTTCTTTTTAAAAGTGTAACTGAAAACGATTTTGTACGGCGACCGTGGCTCAGGTGGTAGTGGGTCGTCTTCTGATCGAGAGGTTGGGGGTTCGATCCCAGTACCTGACTATGTGTCGAAGTGTCCTTGGGCAAGACACTGAACCCTAAGTTGCTCCCAGTGGTCGACTAGCGCCTTGCATGTCAGTCCTGTCCCACTGGTGTGTGAATGTGAGAGTGAATGGGTGAATGAGCTGATATGTAACGCGCTTTGAGACTGTTTCAGTGGTGATAAAGCTCTATATAAAATCAAGTCCAAGTCCAGTAGCATTTACCATGTATTTACATTAGATTGTTTGGACCAGCAGATGGTGCTGGTAACCCAGTGGTCGGTTGACATCAGTGACGTGCCATCAGGGTAGGCAAGGTAGGCAGTGCCTACCCAAGGGTGAATTGATATTTTGATTATTTAATTATATTTTTATTTTTTTTATTTTTTTTTTGTAATTATAAATTATTTATTTTTCCATTTCCAATAGCCTACAGTACCTATAAGTTTGAAAGTGTCCGCATTTTGTGCGTTTCATAGCCAAATTACTAAACAGCGCTGTTTCCTGGAACAGCTGCACAGTCTTTTTTTTTTTTTTTTTCGCTCCGCTGTAAGGCAGAGGGAGGCCACGCCCCCTCCCAAAGGCACGTCGCTCTTCTGCCTCCATTCTCATTGCGTGAGTTTACGTGTTTGCGCATGCGCAGTCAGGTCCCCAATGTCCCCAATTTACGCGTAAAGGCAGCGTAGAGAACTGCCTTTGCACGTAACTGCGCTATGCTAAATGCTATACGTAAGTTCACAGCACATTAGTGAATAGATGACACGTGACTGCTGCTGCTACGTTCTCTAGCTAGTGGGCGGGATAACACTACAGTCAGGATGACAGCGCTAGAGATGATAGAGAAACTTTGTTTTGAGGAAAAACGACAGCTTTTAAAAGATAGAGACCAACACCTGAGTTACCAGAGCTTCAGCAAAGGTAAGATCAGAACATGTTTCATACTTTTCACAGTGAATGGAACAAAAGGAAGGATTGACTTTATGGATGCTCCTCACTGAGGCTGTTCTAAGTTGTCATTTTCTCTGTGTTTCTGTGTTTCCAACACAAACAACAGATGTGCTGTCGTGTCATGAGATATATGTTGTTGGGAGAGTATGGAGGCTATATTAAATAGTTGTTTATGTTTCTTTAATGGTGTTTATGATGTTGATTTTGTTAGATGGATAAATACTTGTTCATGTGGATCTTATTGGGTTTTTTCTTTCTTATTATGAATTTTATATTTTGATAAGTGCATTGAGATGACTTTGTTGGAAATTGCTTTATACAAATAAAGTTGATTTGAATTGAATTAAGACTTCACAGCAGAAACAAATGAAATTGTCATTGGTGGTCTCGATTTGCAACGTGCCTACCCAGCCCTAGTGGTCACGGCATGTCACTGGTTGACATGCAGATTCTTGCAGTGAAGAAGAGATGCTATGCTAGCAGACAGAGCAAATAGAAAAACGTGACTTTTACAGATATTCACGTAATATTACAGATATTCTTTCGGTGCTAAAGGGGTAAAGAATCATTTATGAACATGTTTAATAGTAGAAGGCGGCCAGAAAGAAAGTAGTAGCAGATTCCGCCCGCTGCTTGTCCACTGCTGGACAAGAGAAAAGATAAATATATAGCACACTCTGCTGTCTAAAAAAAGTACTGTGATTCAATTTTCAAAGTATCAATGTCAATCATGATACCTATGAATCGATTTTTAACTGCCTTATGATTAATCGTTACATCCCTATGTATGATTCTTTTGACATTCATAAAAATCCCTAACTAGTCTTTTACTATGGTCTACTGCCGGTAGTCATCCATCTATATTAATGTATATAAGTCCCTCCTTCGTCCTATAGACTCCTATACAAACAGAAACAATCGTTGAGTGCACCCAGCCAATAAGCTTCCACTTCCTGTTTTTGAGACTGTCAATCAAAATGAATGCAGAACTGTGCACGGAAACAAGGTCGCGTGTCACAACAGCAAACAGGTAAATATGATTTTGGCTCTTTATGTTCCGCGATGCATCTGCAGAAAAGTAGAGGCGTGGCTTCTGGTAGATTGGCAGAGGCAGTAGGCTCTAAAGTGAGGCTGTTTAGGGCGGGACATCGAGACGTTTCTCAGAAACTCCGGATATCAGCTTTAAACATAAACAGACACACATTCAGAACAGATCAAAACACATTATTAAAATGAATTAAACAAAATGAATTTAAAAAATGTCCACGTTATTTCATGGAATACTGTATGACCTATAACCTGCTAAGAATTGTATAATTTGGCCAAAATAGCCTGGTCATTGACCATTGCTGCATATCAGAAATAATTACATTTTTTCCCTCTGATGAAGGTGTTTTACAGTCTCAGCAAAGATATAGATGGCATAATATAATAACGTGTTTCTCAAATGGGGGTACACCATGAAACTACAGGGGGTTCCTGAGAAAGAGAGAGAGGAACATTTACAAATAAAGTGTCAGACTTGTTCGTTCTCCAGACGTGATATGAAATGATATACATCTAGTTCAACTCAAATGCAGTAAAAAAAAAAAATCATATCTGAGCTCAAACATGATCAAAAATGAATTCTAGAAAAAAAAATTGTCTTTGGGGCCGCCAGAAATTCTTGAAATCAAAAAGGGGTCACGATGCAATAAAGATTGTGAACAACTGCACTAAATACAGTTTCTTTCACTCATTTACAAAATGAGATTCTTTATAATGTGTGTTTTCACTCGTTTATTACATTGACATTATGATCTATAATGTTTTTAAATAGTTTTCTATGCAAAATGTTGTAATCGGACAAAGGGGGGACTTAGATTCAGAAATAAGAGAAAGGGGGTACCACTGATATACACAGTGGTACCCACCACAGCATAACGTGGATGGCTGTTCATCATAGGAATGGGATCCACACAAGGTTCCTGCTGCTTAACAGAAGGTTTTCCTTGCAGCCATGAATTCATGTTGGGTGTGGGATACATATGTATGTGTATATACGTATATATGCATATGTGTGTATCCATAAAATGAAGAGTCCGTCCTTAAGACTGCTCTACTGTAAAGTGTCTTGAGATACCATTGGTTATGATTTGGCGCTATACAAATAAAAGATTGATTGATTGACAGTACATATGGTTTAATGTATGTTAGACATGCATCTGATCTGAATCAAAGGGTAGAAAGTTTCCTGCAGTAAAAGCAGTCGTTGTTATGGATGTGATGTGGTACCAAAGTACAGATAAACATGAATAGTTATCCAAAGAATAAAAAGATGTGTGGATTTGAACTTCATCACGTGGGTCATTTTCAAAGCTGCACTCAAGCTTGAATGTGTGTGGCAGTCCTCATCACTCTATCTCTCTCTGCTCACACACACACACACACACACACACACACACACACACACACACACACACACACACACACACACACACACACACACACACACACACACACACACACACACACAGCACATTCACACCTTGCTTCTTTCTAGACAGATTACACACAGTGAGCTTTATTCAATGGAAACCAACAGACTTAATGCAATCAGCTGCATGAGGGACCAGAGAGGGAACAGATCTGGGTCTCTGAACCTGTTTCTGGTGGTTCCTGGTCAGCAGAGCATCAGCTGACAACAGCACGGAGCAGCCAGCTGCCATGATGGATCCTCCACTCCATCATGGGTAATGAGGTAGAGGCAGGAGGCAGTAAACAGGGCTAGAGCTGATAGAGAGAGGAACGCCAGGGGCCCATATCATTTATTTACCTTTACCTCCAGTGGAAACCTGGTGCAAAGGTGCTGGACAAGGGTTGTTGGTTTCTTCTGCTCTTAGTTTTCAATCATAGGAAACGGTAGGGGCGGGGTTTAATGTTTAAAGCTCAAATGTCGAGAATAAAGTTGAAATGTCAGTAATAAAGTTGAAATACTGAGAAAGTCGAAATGTTGAAAATAAAGTCAAAATGTCGAGAATAAAGTCAAAATGTCGAGATAAAAAATTAAAATGTCAAGAATAAAGTAGAAAATATCGAGAATAAAGTCGAAATCTTGAGAATAAAGTCAAATGTTGACAATAAAGTTGAAATGTCGATATGAAAGCTGAAAGTAGGCAGGGTGCCTCGTCCCTGGGTAGAGTACTGGACCAACCAGGTATCAGTGGAAAGGTCTGGTTCCCCTGATGTGCATCATTCCTGGGTAGAGTCCTAATTGCATTGGCTGCAGGACTAAAACGCAGTGTTTCCCTCTACCAGGGGTAACCTAGGTCAGTGGGAGTCGTCGTCTACAGACACGCCCACTCATTGCATATGCATGAAGGCCCAAAAACAGCCTGTTTTTAGGAGTGGTCTGAAAGTAACTTATCGGAGGAATAAAACTCTGGAAAACAGATGAGTTTGGGAAAATAACCCTTAAATACTATGTTGTTGAAGTTCTTAGAACAAATGGCGGTGGGTGAAAAATAGCATAATACTGGACCTTTAAGAAAAGGGTGCAAACATTTAGTATTTGAGGCTGCTCCTCTAGCAACAGCATGTTAAGCTAGCAGGTTTGACACATTTTTCATTGTGTCTGTATCTCCTTCACCTCCGTCTGTTTGTATGTACTGTCTCCTCTCTGAAGGACACATCAGCTTGTTTTTAGGAAGGCTCAGTCGAGGCTGTTTTTCTTCAGAAAGCTGAGATCCTTTGACATCAGCAGGATGCTTCTTCATGTCTTTTATCAGGGAATCTTAGACAACGTCTTGTTTTATGCTGTCCTTTGCTGGGGGGGGGGGGGGGGGGGGGGGGGGGGCATCAATGTAAACGACAAAAACAGGATCAACAAACTGATCAAAAAGGCTGACTCAGTGATCAGCCCCAGACTCACACGAGGTCACCTATGAAAAGAAGAAAACTGAGAACTGTGCTAAACTTTGAAGGCCATCCTCTTCACAACACTTTTAATAGACTAAGAAGTTTTTTTCGTGATCGTTTGGTGATGCCTAAATGTTCAGCAGTCCGTTATTTTAATGAACATTTGTGAACTGTTGCTATGTCTGTTCTTTGGAAGCTCTGAATCATGTCAATAGCTGGGTTTCCATTACAGATTTTTGCAAAATAAAAGTGATTTTTCTAAATGTTTACATTGTTGTGGAGCCTGAGAACTCTGGAAAATCTCATCCTGAGAGACTTTACTGCAGAAAGACGTACGCTCCAAACCTCCTTAGAACACTCTGTATTCCTTTGTTGTTTCATATCTAATAATTTCAAAACTAAGAAATGTCTGGGTCTCCTCTTCTGTTTACACGTACCGCGTTCATGTTTACTCAGAGAGAAGTGGTCATGTGACCAGGTACATAAATAGCGTTTCCATAGCACTTTTGCGACACATTTCAATATTAAATCTGAAATTCCTCCTCATAAAAGTGTAAAAACTCTTTAGAGATATTTATTTCTTTTAAATGTTTTATTTGTATGTACTTTTAACGTCATGTTGTGGACTGTGTGTGTAAACCATGCAACTTGGTGGCAAATATGTTTCCCCATTGTGGCTAAAACCAGAACCAGAACCAGGACCAGAACCAGGACCAGGACTAGGACTAGGACTAGGACGAGAACTAGAACTAGAACTAGAACTAGGATCAGGAGCAGGAGCAGGACCAGAACCAGAACCAGAACCAGTACCAGTACCAGTACCAGTACCAGTACAAGGACTAGGACTAGGACTAGGACCAGAACCAGAACCAGGACTAGGACTAGGACGAGAACTAGAACTAGGATCAGGAGCAGGAGCAGAACCAGTACCAGTACCAGGGCTAGGACCAGGAGTAAAACTAGGACCAGGACTAGAACTAAAACCAGAACCAGGACCAGGACTAGAGCACGTTCTTTATTCTTTGGCTGAGCTGACAGGGGTCTGGGTGGGTGTGTGTGATTAAGAACTAGTGCCTCTGGTGTCTTTGTAAACTCTATGGAGTGTTTAAAAGTCTCATATCAAAGGCTATTCCCAATTTGTGTGTGTGGATGGAGCTAGCGGCCGAGCGCTGAGCAGAATGTTAACAAAGCACCCTGCGGCTTCGGCCTTGTTGAGGCTGAATACAGAGCGATGGTTTGATTCCCCTGCTTCCCACTTCGGGGGATACTCCCCACAGCCCCGAGTGCAGCTCTGTTTGTGTATTTTTGATGAGGTTGTGTTTCTCCACTAAAGGTTTGCACATTGTAATTTCTGCATGGAATAAACAAGCAGCAGAACATCATGAAGCATACTGATGAGGGCCTGATGAAAATTTGATGGGTGTAGTTTTAACTGAGCGGATGTTCAAAGTGCAGCTCTAGGATTCTGTTGAGTTTATCATTTAAGGGTTGGAGCTGCTCTCTGATCACTGCCTGAAGGCAAACGGCATCACGTTTAACCAGCAGTGCTGGTCCTGTACCACATGATAGGGTACCATGTGACTGCTGGTTCACACGTTTAACCAGCAGTGCTGGTCCTGTACCACATGATAGGGTACCATGTGACTGCTGGTTCACACGTTTAACCAGCAGTGCTGGTCCTGTACCACATGATAGGGTACCATGTGACTGCTGGTTCACACGTTTAACCAGCAGTGCTGGTCCTGTACCACATGATAGGGTACCATGTGACTGCTGGTTCACACGTTTAACCAGCAGTGCTGGTCCTGTACCACATGGTTCTAGTGTCAGAACATGGTGCAAACACTCAGTGTTACTGTGTGAGACACAGAACTAACTTCCTGTTGCAGATATCTGTCTTTTCTTAACTTGATCTTACATTAGGATTATCTCTTTATTTAATCTGACCTCATAGATCAATAAATTAGATCATTGGCTGTAAAAGGTTTAAATTGCCGCCGAAAAGTTTGTTTTGATTTCTGTCAAGTCATTGTCAATGTTGTGCTGTTCCTGACTTTAAAGAACTTCTCTTCACTGGATGTTGTTTCCTGGACTTCACTCAAAGAACCAAATCTTTAATTAATTTATTACATCAGCTTAGGTAAAGGAAATATTCAATACAACAACCATTGGACAACCTTGAAATCACATTTTCCAAGTATTTCATTTAGTTTTTATATGTGTAAATCAGTTTCTACTTTTAATCTTAATAAATTATATTAAATTATTGGTATTTTATCAACCAAATTTTAACAGTATTTAACAAGTGCGTACAGTATTTATTTGCCCAGTCGTAAAGAATGAAATATTTATAATCATTCTTTTTAACCACATGTTTTTAACAGAATATGGTGTTAAAAGTAAGTTAACTTAATATTTTAACTCATTTTTAAGCAATATAGATAATTTTTAAACTACTTATTTAACCAACTACGGTTAATCATTTTATCGTAGCTTGTTTGTATTTCACAATAATAAGTAACATTTATTTGTATAGCACCTTTCTGTCACGGTGTGGCAGTGGTGTGGACCCCAAATGTAGAGAGAGAGAGAGATGGAGGTAGCATTCATAACAGTCTATTTCATTCAAAGGTAACAAAATCCAAAAGGGAACAAGGAAAAACCAGGAAGTAAGGAACAAACGCAGCGGGACACAAGGAGGTTTACACTATACAACGATCCAGCAAACACACAGTGACACTCAGCTCAGTAGTGAGGGAGCTTTGATAACGGGACACATCTGGGTGCAACACGAGGGATCTAATCAGTCACAACTCAAAAACACACTGACATCACTGGGGGTGGAGCCATGAGCAGGAATACCTGAAAGGCAAAGACAAGCGTTAACACAGGAGATCATACAAACTAAACAGAACCTGATACTTTCACAGACAAAAAAACCCACAAAGTGCTTCACAACACAGCTTAAAATAAAAAAGTACAACAAATACTCTAGTTCTAACTACACACTTTACATGGCAGTATCAAACATCCCCTGCATTTCCTGTTAAACAATTTGCCAAACTTCACAAATAAATGAACAAGAAATACATTAAACTTAAATTTCCATATGAAATAATGTTTAAGTTTCCTGATTAGTTTTGAATGAATGTCAGAGTAACAGAAGTTTATAATAAACCTGTGGTTATTTAGAGGTTCTAACCATACCTGTCAAGTTTTGGATTTGAAAATAAGGGAAATTTTCTGGCGCCCACTACCAGCCGTCCCACCCGCCCAACCAAGTTCCAGTATCTAGAAATGGACAAGAAATCTAAATTATCCACTTGTCATCCACTTACTAAATACAGTTATGTGATTAGAATCTGGTAGGTCAACTTTTATGAACATTTAAATGCTGTGAACATTTCTAATAGGGCTGGTGATATGAACCAGAACTCAAATCTCAATATATTTTCTCAAAATGGTGAAATATGATATAAATCTCGATAATTTTATCAAAAACAATTCTGGGTTAAATTTGCTGATGCAAAATGCTACACAAGCTCAATTATGAACAAACAGATGATCAATATGTGTCAATCATCTAACTGAGCTTTACATGTTGTTCTGAGAAGTAAAAGCAGCGACTCCTAAAACTAGTATTTAGATTCATAATAAGCTATTATGTATATATATATATATATATATATATATATGAAATATTATAGTTTTCTATATCACCAAAATAGAAAACTTGATACATCTTAAATCTCAATATATCGCTCAGCCCTAATTACTAAATCATCAAACAGTCTAAATAAAAACATAAATGTGTATATGAACCACATGTGTTTATTTAATATACTTATAGTTTATATACAAGTCAACATGTTGCATATTTACTGTTAATTTCACATTGTCTTTAAGTTAAATATTAACATTTTATTTTATTATATATTTTATTATAATTTCTCATACTCACTCATGTGGTTCTCTGGTATTCACTAATGACTTATTAAACACATTTATTACAGACTTTACATTATTTAACACTTTATAAACAGTGTATATTTGTGGA
This sequence comes from Gouania willdenowi, assembly GCF_900634775.1. Lineage (NCBI taxonomy): Eukaryota > Metazoa > Chordata > Actinopteri > Blenniiformes > Gobiesocidae > Gouania > Gouania willdenowi. The sequence continues at coordinate 24,549,224 of NC_041062.1, forward strand.
GCTTGTGATTGGATGATTTTTCATGGTGACTTACGTGTTTCTTCTGCTGTGGTAGACGTTAAAATATCAGTTATTAATCTAACAGAACGTGTAACTGTGTCACATCCTGATGGTCTTTATGAAGATAAACTCTATGTTATATTTTACAACGTATTTACACCAGCTCTTTGTTTTTATCACCTGAACGTTTTCATTCATCATCTCTGTTCTGAGTTATTTCTGGGTTTGTTGACGCTGTCAGCACTAATCACTAATCACTCAGGTCATTTCAGGTGGAAGTTCTCGCGAGGCTAGTGACGGCATTCAGTTTAGTAAGGCATCTTTATTATTAATTATTATTACAGGAAAATACGGGAAAATAATAATACTGGAAGATGGCGGGAAAGAGGGGTTAAATACGGGAGTTTCCCGGCCAAAACGGGATACTTGACAGGTATGGTTCCAACCAGATGTTCATCCAAACATTAAAGAGTCTTTATATCAAAGTTCAGTCCCAGTTGAAGGTAAACTATTTCTTTTGTAGCTGCTAAGCTAACATTAATCACTGCCATTGTCTCAGTTCACCCACAGTGACTGGTTTGCGTCACTGTGGGTGAATCAGGTGTGCACACTCACAAGTGGGAGGGGCTTCCACCTGACCCCTCCCCCTGCTTAGCAGGAAGGGAGGGAGGAGCTTACAGGCAGTTTGGCAGAACAATCTCCACTCGGGTGCGTCTGAATAGTTCCTCCTATCTCCTTTCCTATCCACTTTTCCTTAACTCTGTGGATGACGTCACGTGGTTAAGGAAATGTGTAATAGTGATCGAGGTCTACATAACGTGGTAGACAAACACATATACAACTACACAAAGCATTCCTAGGTGAATAAAATGTTATAAATATAATATCAAACATAATGTGGCTAAAATGTTTCTGTTGTTTATCGGTTATAATCTGATAATATGCAGCACAGAAACTTTACTGTGCTCGTTTCACAACATCTGCATAACATTCATAGTTTGTATATAGGTTTTAGATTATTTAAAGTTGTTCAAGGCATATTATTGCATTGGTAACTTACATGATCTCCGTCCCTTTTCAGTCATTGTGAGTGTCCGTGAACGCTCTGATGAGCGGGTCCCTTTAAATGTTGTCGCTGCAATGAATTGTGGGTTTTAGTTTATTTTATTTAAAACAGGAACAATAAATATTAATAAACATGTATACATGTAAATATGCTAATTTCCATCTTTAGTCCCTTGATGTGAACAGCATCAGATAATAAAATCAATCAAACAAGTAAAACAGTTTGTCTTCAGTCTGAGCAGCAATAATTACAGAGAGAGAAAATGTCCTTAAAACCACAATAGGAAAGTAAGAACAATGAAACAGTAGTGGATTATGAAACAAAACGTATTTCACTCGTGTTAAATGTTAACATTAGATATCAAAGAGCTGATTCAAGTGTTAGGTGTGTAATTATATTGCACAGTAAATGTAAAGTGTTATTTTAATTGCACAATACTCAATACAAATTACATTAATTAAATACCAGCAATGGTAAGTACATGATACTGGCAGTACTATTTTTTAAGAATATAAAGTGCATCTTGCCTTGCATGTAGCCCTAATACCTAAAAGGTAAATAGAGATATAATAATTAGCAAAAATATTAATGGGGAAGTAGTGGTAATGATAATAAAGCAGTGATGTTTATGTATGTACTCAGTAGAAATTGCGGATGGTAGCCCAACAATTAGCTAACATTAAAGAAATATACAAGTTTACAGTGTTGTTCTTCCAATAGTCAAGAGTTCACGTGTTGTGTTTGGTTTTGATTTCTCGGTGTGAGAAGCACGAACAGAAAACGTGTTTTACTGTAACTAAATGAACTCTTTCTAAAAGGAATGACAGTTACCTCTAGAACCAGCTGTTGTTGATCTGTTTGACTTCTTTAATGGAGGAGGTGCTTTGCTATGGAAGATTGTTTAAATCCAAATAGCGTCTGCGTGTTTAACAGTGTCGTCCCAGCGTTCATGCTTTTTTATTATCTGACGTTGATGGTACGTTTTTGTTTTATAAACTGTTTCAATCGGCTTTAGTGTCGTCTTTCAGGTTGATACAACCACTTGTTACACAAACGGACATGTGTGACATGATCATAGTATCAAAATACAGTTTTTGCTGACTCAAGAGTTAGATTGTTTCTAATAAACCTAAAGTTGGACAAGGTAAACCTAATTATATTCACAGTGTTTTTCATCTGTCGTTTAAAAAGAAGTTGTGAGTCGAGAACGATTCCTAGGTATTTAAACTCTTGTACCACCTCAGATGTTTTACCTTGCACAAAAACACTGGGATCACTGTCAGTATTTGCTCTTTTTGAGAAGTACAGTAAATACTCACAGTCTTGGATATGTTCAAGTATAGTTGGGATTTCTCAAGCCAGTTATACACATTTGTCATAGCATCTGTCAGTTCTTGCACAGCATGTTTTTTATCCTTTGCATGGACATACAGAACAGCATCATCGGCATACATTTGGCAGGTGACATTCGAAGGACAACAACTTGACAGATTTTCTTTGGTAAAGGATGGATCAGTGTTTCCTAGGCTAAAGGAGGTTATAAAGGAAGCATTGAGCCTCCTTTCTTTAGCATAAAGAGATTTGTAATGCTAGGAGGGAAAAATCAGATGACATTGGCTGCGTCCGAATAATCCATCCTATTTCCTTTACTATCCACTGCTCCTTAACTTAAGTGTTTAAAGGGGCAGTGTTATGAAAAAAATCACTTTCTAATGGTTTTGCTACAGTGATCTACATTCCTTTAGCCCATTCGGAGGCACAAAGTTGAAAAAGTTCTGTTTCCTCTCTCCTTTGTTATTCCACATTTTGTGAAAAGTCAGCTTCAAACGGGACAGTTGGATTTTTCTCGGTACCTGACGTCACCAAACGGAAACTCTGCCTCGTTTCTCCTTTGAGATCTGACGTGTTTGTAACACAATGCGACGCAGCGGTTGGACAAAACCATGGACTATCAACGTAGCAGCTCCGCTAAGTGTTTTAAGTGTTTGAACTCCTCTGCTTTTGCTGCTGTTGCCACACGACGTGGACACACTTCATGACAGTGTTTTTCTGACTCACAATCACAATAGCCACTTAAATAACTGTGTTTTACTGCAATGTGCAGTTTTTTGTCTAAAAACAATAACTAGAGTGTGTGGATAGCAAAAGAAAATTGCTTGTGATCAGCTGCTGTGTGCAGTCTGTGTCTACAGACACGCCCACTCATGAATATGCATAAGTAGGACCCAAAACAGCCCGTTTTTAGAATTGCTCTGAAAGTGACTTTTCAGAGGCTAAAACTCTGAAAAACAGGCGAGTTTCAGGAAATAAACCTCAAATACTATGTTGTTGGGTTCTTAGAACAAATGGAGATGTGTGGAAAATCATACTGGACCTTTAAATGGTGGCCATGATAAGGAGCGTTCAAATTCTCTTTAAGCTAAGGAAAGGAGGTTCAATGCTTCCTTTATTACCTCCTTTAGCCTAGGAAACACTGATGCATTCTTTATCAAAGGAGACCACATATTGATGACCCACAATTCTAAGTGGCGACAACATTTAAAGGGACACACACACCTGAGCGTTCACAATGATCGACAAGGAACGGACATCATGTAAGTTATCAATTCAATAATATGCTTTGAACAACTTTAAATAATCTAAAACCCATATTTTATTATATGTAAGACATATAGAGACATTTTTAGCAACATGATGATTTATTAACATGATAATATTAGTGAGTAGAAGGTGAGTGTGATCAACCATTCTCACTGTGACGTTCTTTAGTTTCACTTTAGTTCCTCGTAGCCATGGTAACCTCTTTTCCTTTCATTTACATTCAAACCTTGTGATTTATGAGATTATTGCAACGAAAAATGAGCTTTTAGTGCATTTTCGGAAATTTGTAGTTTTTTTCACCACGACAGACGTCACTAACGTTCAGAGCCGTCAGATTATGACGTCACCTAGTGGAAGTGTGTCTGACTGTCAAAACCAACGGGATGGCCTTTTCCTAACTCCTCTCCTAACACCTTTTCTTAACCCTGTGACGTCATCCACGGGGTTATGGAAAAGTGGATAGGAAAGGAGATAGGAGAGAATATTTGGATGCAGCCATTGTCTGAAAGGTTTTGCGCATTGTACTGAAGGAGGAGGAGTCCTGTAGACGGATACTTAAACTACATTTGTGTGTGTGTGTGTGTGTGTGTGTGTGTGTGTCCAGATCAGGTCTAGCCTTTAGCTGTACATGATGGTGACTGGTAAATAAATGTGTTTATCTCAGAAACGGAGATTTCTCTCTCTTGTCCTGTTTTCTGACCCTGAAGATGAGGACAGCTGTGAGCAGAAGTTAGGGTTCATTTACATCCATCAGATCAAAGGAATCGTAGAGAGTTTAAAACCCATTTTAATCAAAGACAGACTCTAGGCCAGGGGTGAGCAACCTTTCTGAAACTGTGAGCACTGAATAGGTACTGAATAGTCCAATTAATTAAAGGGTAAAATAATAAGGAACACTAGCTCTTAAAAAGGTAGGAAATGTTTAAGTTTCAACAAGCAACACTTTATTTCTCCTAATTTATTCTATTGTTTCATTTTCTACATTTCATAGAAAATCCCCATGTTGCTATTTTACTAGCTCCATTAAACTAATCATAAAACGTCATTTATTTTTAATTATTTATATATCATTATTATATATAACATACTTCAACCTACAAACCAAATCTATAGCATTTAAAAACAATGGTCATGCTGCCATGAAAATAAACATTTAAAGATGGTTAATTTAATACTAAAACTGTATCATGTGCAGCACTATTTATATTTAACTCTACTAAGTACTAACTACATCTGTCCTCTGTATTCATCTTTGTGAGTTTGAATCCTGGAAACTAAATCAGATTTTAGTTGGTGCTCATTAATGACTAGAGCTCCTGAGGGCCCCTCACATGGTTCATCTGGACTACCTGTGGCCCACAGACACCGTGTTGGTGACCCCTGGTCCATTCCATTCAATCTTGGAGGGAATTTGGTTAAATATACTGATTCTGGATCAGTTTTGTTTTTTTTTATTTCTCATTATTGGCAAAGTTTTAAAAATTCATATCTCAGTTTGTAAATGACAGATTTGTATTAAATTTGACTCCATTATGTTGAGTTGGTTCCCAGTTGTTCCACTGGGTTTCATCAGGATTGGATCTAGATGTGTCTGTGTGTGGGGGGGGGGGGTCCATACAGTTGAACCTACTTTATCATTATTAATGGGGATATAAATAAATTAATACAATGATAATAAACGAGTTTAAATTGTGAATGAACATGTTAGAATGATCAGGATCACTGAGTGCTACGTACTGTCCTATCCCTGCTGTGGTGGATAGACACGTTAGTGTGACCAAAAAACACCACATGACATTCAAACAGAGGATAATGTTCATGTAACATCTGCTGTAAGAGAAGAAAACATCTGGAGATGATGGATTTATTGAAAAGATCAACTCAGTCTCTCTAGGATTTTGTGACCAATTTCTATGATTTCTGCAAAATGCCTGATTTTTTAGTTGCAGCATTTTGAGGCTTTATTATTTTCTATAACTTTGTCTAAACTGGTCAATTTGTCAAAAAATGGATTGCCTTTGAATTATTTCATAACAATACAGAAAAGAGCTCAGATTCACAATAATAAGATATGGATGATTTCCACTGATGTGAGCACTTTTGTAAAAGCGTATCAAAGTGACAAACCTCCTCTGCTTCCACACTCCATCTCCTAAACGTTTAACTTGTGATTATGTTTTTTCTGGATTTACCTTTATTATTGCTGTTAGTTTCTTTTTCTGATGTGTGTAGTTTTAGCAACTGTAAAGTGTCTTTGAGTTTTTGAAAAGCTCTAATAAATAAAAGGTATTATTATTATTGATGGGACAAGTGAGATTTCCGAGTGTAAAAAGAACAATTCAAATTCAAAGTGTTTATTGTCATATGTGCAGTTAGAAACACGTTTCCCTGTACAATGGAACTCTTGCTTTGCCAGTGAATGCCTACGTAATAAAAGGTATAAGAACTATAATAACTAACAGTGGCATGCAATACTGTTACTCAACAAAACCTGTACATTAAATACAATACACCTGTACAATTAATGTGCAAAATACAAATATATTAACTATACAGAAAGTAGAGGTGATATATACAATGGTATGTGCAAAAAGTTGTTTCATAATAGAAAGACATGGTGTTAGCTGTGCATGGGCGCATCTAAAGTGCAAATGCAGGTGGTGTGCAAGTTCAGTGGGGTGGGGGGGGGGGGGGGGGGGGGGGGGTGGATGAATAGTTTGTTAGACTCCGATCACTCATTTAGGAGTCTAATGGCAGAGGGGAAGAAAGAGTTTTTGAGTCTGCTGGTCCTGCATTTCACACTTCTGTACCTGAGTTCTGACTTTGAAAAAGTAAATTCATGATGTAAACCATTCACTAACCAGGTCCTTGATTATTTTTATTAAGCTATTATTTTATAACCTGGAAAGAGCCAGATTGATGTGTAGCCCCTCCCTCTAACTCCAGTGTTCCACATGGATCTGAGTCTGTGTCTGAAAAGTCAGAAAAAAACAGATTTTTTAGCTCGTGTTCAGCATTAGCTTTAGCAGCATTAGCTTTAGCTTTAATTCTGCCTTGGAGACCGTTACCACATTTATGCAAAAACAATCTTTCAAGGAATCAATGCTCCAACAGTAAAAATAATCTCAGACTCGCTGTCAGCCAAGGTGAGTTTATCTTTCTCCATCTTTGAACAAACGCGTGAGAAATGAACGACAGTGTGAAAAAGCTTATTGGTTAAAATTGCAGAAATTTGTGGTTGATTGGACAGAATTGCAGAGCCGCACAGTATTCACAGGGTTTGGATGGAGTTTGCATCGTAGCATCACAATTTCCTGAAGGATCTGTGGAGTGTTTCCTACTGTATTTGCACATACAGTTTGTTGGAGCTGTCCATCACATGCACTGTGTGCACGCACACAGAACTGATCATTCATATTTAATAGTAGTCTTCATGGTTAAAGGAGTCGTTTCACCTTAATTCACAGTGACACCGGCTGCTTAACTCCAGTCCATCCTTCAGCCTGTGGATGTTAAGCGTCACATGACGGAGGAAACGCCCTTTACTTTACTTTGATGTCTGAGGAAAGTTATCATCTACATTTATCAACATGTTCAGCAGTTTTCCTCCATGCATATTGATGCTGGTCCCCATCCTTTGGTTTTTCTAATTCATCCTGACACAGGATGATGTTTTCCTCTAAAAGCTTTGAATCCTCGCATGGAGCACTTCTGCCTCCTGCTGGTTCAGCACCAACACTACAAGCTCCATAAACAGGCTCTTCTTTTGAACTAAATCAACTGTATGAAACAACAGTATTTACTATTGGCAGGAAATCGGTTTTTATTGGTCATTGGTTTGATTTGATCACGTAAATGACATCTTAAAAATAACAAATTCTTACACATATCTTTGTTGAAATGAATGAAAAGGAGAAGGAAGAAGTATAAACTTCTAGATGTATTAACTTATACTTTAACAAAATCTCATTTACTAACACTTTGAAAATCATGATGTGAACAAAAAATCAATTTAATACTGACAGAAACTATTAAATAAATGTTTTTTACAATAACCTATCTCCTTTATAAATACTGTATCATATCCCACAAATTTTGACTCCAAATAACAAGCTAGCACCTTGAGCTAATTATTTCTCTTCAACATACTGTAACTTTAAAGAATCATTATTTTATGCTTCTTTTTAAATAGAATTATGATCAATTTAGTATTCAGTCTGTTCCACAGTTTATCTTTACATATTTTATTTAAATGTACACCTTTTGTTGTTCTTTGCTTTTGATGAAGGTGGAAGTTTGTATTTTTGAAAATGTTGAATAAAAGTTACATAAAAAACAAAAGAACTCCACCACACCATGTGTTTTCCATTCATGGTGACTAGAAAATGAATGCACGTTGATGATTTAGGATGATATTACGTTTCTCCTAAATGCACTGAGTTCAGTTGTGTAAACTTAAAATTAAAGAGTGGACGGAAACATTCGTTACCGTTAACGAAGTAATGAAGACCATTTTAGGAAGGAAGCAGGCTCTGTGTTACTACTGCTAATAACTTTAGTTTGTACATGTTTTCTAATTGGATCTTTTAATGTTAAAGTTCAGGGACAGGGAACATTGAGATGCTGGTTCCTGATGGCCAGAGCTCTCAAATTTTAACATCATAATGGAATTTATTATTTAATATATTAATAATATTAAATAATAACTACATCTAACCCCTACACAAGTTAATCACACAAAATTTACTTCAAAACACACACAAAATCACTGGAAAAGGGACGATGGAACAAGAAAAACACCAAAATGACAAAAACGACTCCAACAACAAATGATGACTGAGGAAAAGTTGAAGTTCCCAACGATTTCTTGGCATTGATGTAACTCAGGAACTTGACCAAAGGTGTGTTCACATTAAACTAGATTACATTCAAAATCAATGTAAATGACGTGACGTAAAAGGACCTGCCTTCAAATGAGACAATGTTCAAGCGACTCATCACAGTCGTGTTAGGTGTGAACGCACCTTAAAGCTGATATCTGGAGTTTCTGAGAAATGTCTCGATGTCCCGCCCTAAACACTGCCTCTGCCAATCTACTAGAAGCCACGCCTCTGATTGATATATGTCTATGGGTCAGGTAAGAGCCAAAATCATATTTACCTGTTTGCTGTTGTGACGCACGGCCTTGTTTCCGTCACAGTTCCACATTCACTTTGATTGACACTCTCAAAAACAGGAAGTGGAAGCCTATTGGCTGGGTGCACTCTGCAATCTTACATTTGTATAGTTGTCTATAGGATGAAGGAGGGACTTATTTACATTAATGTATATAATGTAGACTAGTTAGGTATTTTTTCACATTTCAAAAGAATCAAACATAAACATAGATTTCTCAGACACTCTGGATATCAGCTTTAAGGAAAACGTGGGACTTACATTTTTATGGTTTCACAAAAACCTTAATTGCTGTTTAAAGCTGCGGTTTGTAACTTTTTTTGGTGTCATTTGGTCAAAAATCCTTAATCACCTTTGAGCATACTGTAATCCAAAGTGTTCTGAGTGGACAGTGATTATCTTCTCCTTCTCCTGGCTGTAAATGAAGTTTAGAAATCCAGGAGCGTGACGGGATAAATCACATGTAAAGAAAAGAAAAAAAACAAGAGAAGCTCATTTAAGGTGAATTCATTTTACAGTCTGAATGTGGCTGCAGCTCAGATCAGCTGAGATCACAGCCCCCTCTGTGTGAGCTGACGGCAGCAGCCGCTGTTCAGGACAATAACTACAGAGTCATACGTGCATTCATGTTAGAGTCTCAAACACCAGAAAAATCTCCACTAACACAAAATAAAGGCCATACATTTGTCACTATGTCACTATTGAGGAAAAAAGTCACTAAGAGCGTTCACAAAGACACCAGTGAGGCAGGTTAAGTTTCGGTTACAAAACGGAGCAGAGAGATGTTTCTACAAACTGCGGCTTTAAATCCAGCTGCCGGTCATCATCGCTGATTTTGTGCAGGTGTGTGACTCCACAGGAGGCCCCACCCACTCTCAAAACATGCTGCTCATCTCATCAGCCCATTTAACAGCTCGTTACTCACATATCTTCCCCCTGCTTGTCCTCTGCTCCAGCTTCTCTTTGCTCCTTTTTCATCAACTAATATAGCGGAAATGAGCCGTGGGCTTTACAGAGGCTAACGGAGGAGAATTTACCTCAACACATTATGACAAGACAAACAACACCTGACACATAAAGGTCAAAGAAAGAGAAGAGCTGATGACACAGAGACTACAGAGAACCAGATGTTTGAACATGAAGCACAGCTGTATTATTAGTAGATGCTTTGGTCCTTCAT